>NW_012110874.1:1080467-1138762 GCF_000951045.1 Mandrillus leucophaeus | reverse complement strand
CATGTCTGAGAGTAAAATCCGACTTTAAAGTTTTTTTGTTTTTTTGACTTTGAGCAGTGTTTTTGAGGGTGGACAGACAGACAGATGTAGACCAGTGTTCCAGTCCTTCGCTTGTTTGCCCAAGTGATTTTGGAAAATCACTTAATGTCTGTTTCAGTTTCTTCATTAGTAATTAGAGGATAATAACCCCTTGATGGGGTTCAGGATGTGTCACCCCAAAATTGGCCACGTTGGCATATTGCTGGTTTTGAGTTTTCAGTAAAAGGCACTTCAAAAACAGGCACAAGAAGGACACTGTCATCCCCCCTTTTTCTTCCTGAAAGCAGATGTAACACCTATGTAAGGGCTGCCCTCCTTATACCAGGAGGAAAGAAATGTTCTTATCACCAGAGATGGAACTAGAGAATTCTGTACAAACAGACCTTGTTAAAAGTAACTCTACTCTTCCTTTAGTGTCTCATTTGTTCTAGTTACTTTTCCATACTTGTGATTCTCCAGCGTATAAGCATTCAGGTTTTGCTACTTCTTTGAGTCAACATTTCCTTATGAAGGCTCTTATATTACATACATTTGTATGCTTTTCTCCTGTTAATCTGTCTTATGTCAATCTGACTCTCAGACCCAGCTGGATACCCTAAACAGGTAAAGGTAAAGATTTTGCCTCCCCTCTACCCTACCAAAAGTGTAATAAGAAAATTAAATATGATTATATGGATAAAGCACTGGACACATTATGGATTCCCAATAAAAGATAGTTTTCTCTTCTTTATCCCAGCATGCAGACTGCCAGCAGCCAAAGGGGAGAGGAAATCATCTTAAGGAGTTAACAGATATATCATAACTGACAGTTGTTATCTCATGTAATGCATTGTTTGGGGGTCATTGAATAATGTTCTGGGAAGTGTTCACAGTGACAGTTCTACATGTCAGTGAAATAGCAAATATCACAAACGTATTCCGTGACCTTTAGTGAAGGTTGAAAGAGGTTTTGAAAATGTAATTTAGGAGGGCTTTTCTGAAAAGGAGAAAGATAGCGTTGCACAAATACGCGGCTTTCCTAAATGCCTGATTTAATCAAATAATAACATTCAGAATTTATATTTCTTAAATAAAATACTTCTCAAGAAGGGTTTTCAATGGAAGAAGCACAGTGGATTTAACTAGGTGGTGTCTCCCCTTTCTTTCCTTGTGCAAAGGTACTGACATATGGCATAGCTCATAAGCAGAGATTACAGAGGAGGAGGTGGTAGGGTTGAGGTTACAAATTCCTTCTTATTGGAAATCAGTGGTTTAGCATAGGAAAGTTGAACACTGACCCAGAAAACCCTTGATGGTTATATGGATAGTGATAGGCTGACATGCTGAAAGAGAACATCAGTTTCAGTGACTATCCAATTTGGTGACTTTCAACAACATGAATTTTGGTATAAGAGAGTTTAGTTCTAAGGACTTGTGGGGCTAATAGGCAATTAATCATAGATGAACAGGAGCATAACATTTCTTGTGTAAGCCTGGCTCTTCTTATCTATGATCTTCATTTATCTATACTTTTTATGCTGTCCTACAATAAAATTTTAAAAATAATAACAAATACAAAAAAAGTAATAAATGATAAAAATTCTAACATAGAAGTTGGATTAAAATAAAGCTTAAGTGTTAGGAAATTCAGTTAGAAAAGAGTTAAGAAAAAAGAATTAAATAGTTCCCAATTGCATAATAGATGACATTTTAGACTTGGCTAAGGTCAAATAAAATGATTTTTAAACTGGGAAACATTTTGACAAAATTACATGATGAATAGGGTAACATTATGCAAAATAAATTAAAGATAAAAATACATAAATTTTAAATAATTAAAATAATGCAAGACAAAATGAATAATCAGCAGAATTATTTGCCATATTTATTTATTTTTTGTTTTTGTTTTTATTTGTTTTTGAAACGGAGTCTCACTTTGTTGCCAGGCTGGTGTGTAGTGGCTCAGTCTTGACTCACTGCAACCTCTGACTCCTGGGTTCAAGTGATTCTTCTGCCTCAGCCTCCCAAGTAGCTGGGATTACAGGTGTGCACCACCACGCCTGGCTAATTTTGTATTTTTAGTAGAGGTGGGGTCCTGATCTCCCCACCTCACGATCCGCCCGCCTTGGCCTCCCAAAGTTCTAGGATTACAGGCGTGAGCCACCGCTCCTGGCCTGCCGTATTTATTTTTTAAGTAAACTTTATGAAGAGATAAACAATAGTTTTTCCCCCATTTTTAGACAGCGGCAACTATCAGTTCTAAAAAGAAAAATAATATTTGTACTTTTTTGAATAAAATAAGGCACTGTGAATTTTAAATCAATTTCTGTGAGATTCTAAACAACTTTTTCTTTTCTGTGCATGATTCACCATAATAAAGTGAATAAAACCATAAATGGCAATATGGTGTAGCCTGCAGAACAATGATATGTGTCATTCATTTCTTCATTTTACAAATATTTACTGTGTGGTTTCTAAGCACCAGGCCAGCTGCTAGGCTCTGGGAATCCAGCAGCAACTAAATAAACGTGACATCCATACTTCTACAGCATAGATTTATTATATTGAGGAAGATTGATAATCAGTTTAACAAGTGCTACATAATAGCACATGACTTAAAGTAAATAATAATAAACCTTAAAAAGATCACATAAATGCTAAGCAAAACATAACTGAGAGTGATATGGTTGGCAGAGTAACTGGGTGTCCGGAGAAGTCCTCTAAGAGATCATATTTGCATGAACTCTGATTGACATTTGGACTGGTGTCTGACTCAAGGAAACAGAATTCTAGGCAGAGAGAATAGCTGGTAAGAAGTACCTGTGGCTGAAATGAGCTTGTCTGTGCTTCAAGAACAGAAAAAAGGGCACTATAGCTGGTCTTTAGTGGGCAGTGGTTGAAATATTAGACTGGATCAGATTATACTGGACCTGTAACCAGGACTGTGTACTGGATTTTATTCCAAGTGAAATCGGACTTTGTTAAATAGCGCTGGGTCTTCCTGCCTGGGCAGGATTTTGACCTGAACATAAATCATTATTCTCAGTCTGGCCATAACACTGTACATTTGCAACTCATTATTCTCAGTCTGGCCATACACTGTACGTTTGCAAATGGGCATGGACATTGATGGCAATGTATAGCACCTGGTGCATGGTTTTAGCCATTCATCCTATGTCATTATGTATGAAGAAGAACCGTAAAACATTCCATGGAGCTTTAAAAAGTATATAACCTTTTAAAGAAAGCTCATTTTTAAAGCATAGACTGCATTCTCTAAATTTCACCAGATATCTTGATGTTTTGGGGAGCATAGACTTTTATTTCCTAGATTTTGCATCACTAGCATTGTAAATGCAAGGTTTGTTCTAATATTTTGTTTTGTCTTTTATAAACATATCAGTTTACCTTTTACTCCAGAGTATATTTGTCTTTATTTTACCATAGAATAGCTGTTTAAATTGCTGGCAAGAAGCAGATAAATGTAGTAGTTAGCAGCTTTGATTCTGCAATAAGAGACCGGAGTTCACTGGCCAGCTGTGTGGGCATGTGAATGTTACATACTAACAGTGGTAAAATGAGAATTTTAATTGCAGGGGTCTGCAAAGGATATTGCTTGTGGGCCGAGTGTGACTGCTGCCTGTTTTTGTAAATAACGTTTTATTGAAATATAGCCACGCCCATTCCTGTACATGTTGCCTATGTCCTCTTTCTCCCTACCACAACTGAGTTGAGTCATGCAACACTGAGACCTTACACGGCCATGAAGTCTAAAATGTTTTTTTCTAGCTCTGTACAAAAAAGTGTGCCAATCTCTTATTATTATGTGCACCTTTGAGGGTTATTGTGGGAATTACATGAAATAATTCATGCAAAGCACTCAGTACAAGGCCTGCCATTTATTTAGTAAGCATTCAATATATATTTGTAAGTATTAGAATTTTTACACATTCATTTTTTACTGTCAAATACTCAGGTCAAATTGACTGTCATAAATATGCACTGTTATGTGTGTATCTTTAGAGGTAAAGCACCCAAGCTTGAGGAGTATTTTTTTTAAGTAGCCATATTTTGGTGACACTTGGCCATTTCTGCATTAATAACATGCCTGGATGTTGGAACTTCTATTTTGGCCACTAGTTTATCCTTGATTCGGATATTATAAATTATATATATGTAAAAGTTTTTGGTTATATTACAGCAATATGGGTAGATTGTTAAATTAATCATTGCAGAACCCTTTGAAAATCTAGGCAGCAATGTGCAAATGCAAAATTTATAACTGGAGCAAACAAAAAGAAGCTGATGATTCCTTAAGGATACTGATGTTTTTGTGGTTTCTTCCTTTTGTTGTCGTCACCAGAGAATTATATTACATTTGGGGAAATTTTCAATATTTAATCATAAGCATTTTTATTCCAATGTAGGCCATACATTCACCAATATGAACGTACTCTCACTAGAGGCTGGCCATATTTCTTTTTTGATTTAAAAAAAAATCGAGGTATATGTTTGCATGAATGCCCATGTGTGTTAAAACTTGTAATAAACAATGAGGAAAGGCGATCAGTGAAGAGTTTAATGATTTTACTTCTTGTAGTGTTAAACATGTTCTGAAAGGTCTAAGACAAATTGTAAGCTGTGGGAAGAAAGGAAGAAAAGAAGAGGAAAATGTATTATTTGGACATTTCAATTAAATAATTTCTTATTTAAGTTTTCCTCATGAAAATACGACCTTTGTAGGTTTCCAAAAAGTATCATAATCTTTGCTTATGTGCCTTTATTTTAGCGAAGAGTTTTGTTGTTCTTAATTTCCGGTTCCATTTCCAATGACTATGAAAACATTATTAACTTTATGTATTACTTTTTAATTTGTTTATTTTTACTGCTTCAGAGTTAATGTTGTATTTAAAAGATAAATTAATCCCAGCAGTTTGGGACACCGAGGTAGGCAGATTGCTTGAGTCCAGGAGTTCGAGACCAGGCTAGGAAACATGACAAAACCCTGCCTCTACACAAAATACAAAAATTAGCCTGGCATCGTGGTGCACTCCTGTCATCCTGGCTACTTGGGGGCTGAGGTGAGAGGATAACTTGAGCCCAGGAGGTCCAGGATGTAGTGAGATGAGATGGTGCCACTGCACGTCAACCTGGGCTAGAAAGTGAGATCCTTTCTCAAAAAAAAAAAAAAAAAAGTTAATGTTTTATTATGTGAGTGTCTTAGATTTCTATGTACATTATTTAGTTCAGGTCAGTTTGTTCAAAACTCACATAAAGATATGGTTCTTAACATTTAGACAATAATTTATGATTACGTTGGGGAAACAGGACTTACTTGCATGAACCAGTTTATCTCTTGTTTTCTCTCACATGACATTCATGTAAGAAATAAGATTTTGTGAACTTTGTACTGGGCTTTCAATTGAGATTGTGGGATGCGGTGCTGGTTGAATTTGGTTTTGTAATATTTTTGAGTGTGGATGTCATTTTTTTTCAGGCCATTAGTCTATCATTGTCTAAGGCACATTTAATGTCATAAACTTTGTGTCTGTATTCTAGTAGAATATAGTGAAATTATTCAAATTAGTCTGTATGCTAAAACTCAGAAATGTTAATGTTGAATTAATTTTTCAGTTTTAATTTAAATTTATAGGCCAGACATAGTGGCACACGCCTGTAATCCCAGCACTTTGGGAGGCCATGGTGGGTGGATCACTTGAGGTCAGAAGTTCAATACCAGCCTGGCCAACATGGTGAAACCCTGTCTCTACTAAAAATGCAAAAAACTTAGCTGGGCATGGTGGTGGGCGCCTGTAATCCCAGCTGTTCGGGAGGCTGAGGCAAGAGAATCGCTTGAACCTGGGAGGCAGAGGTTGCAGCCAAGATCGTGCCACCGCACTCCAGCCTGGGCGACAGAGAGAGACTGTCTCAAAATAAAATAAATTTAAATTTATAAAAATATATAAGATGGAGATCAAATAATCCAGTATCCTCTTCAAAAATTATCACACTGACATTCAGAGAGATTATCCGTTTATATACTGATTTTTGCAAAATTGTCTAGAACATTATTTTCTTGATTTCTAATTCAGTGTTATTTCATTGTGTATTAGAAATGCTTAGTTAATTTTCATTAAGTGAAGTATAACATAATTTTCTCACGAAATTCATCAAGACAGAGTACCTGATATCTTTATTTTTGCAAAATCATATATAAATATGTGTACTTAATGAATTATAAGCAATTCCTAGAATTGCTTGACAGGCTTTTACATTTGCTTGTGCAATCAAGATTAAGAAGGAAGAGAGGCTAACAAAGAGGAAAGGGAGAGAGAAGAGGTTAGAAGAGGAAAAAGGAAGGAATGAGAATACGAGACCATGTGGATAGCTAGTTTAGGAATAGAGGGGCCACAGGGAGTAAGGAGGGAAGGAATGCATTCTCAAGGCAGAGAGAGCAGAGTCTGGGCTGAAGAGGGCAAGAATTGGGGCATGAGTCAGCCAAGAAAAGATGAGACTTGGTACGGAAGGAGTATCGAGTGGGAAGTTCCTACATGTGTTTGCTGCTGGAAAGACTGTCTCAGAAGTATTTTCTTAGAATAGAGAAATTCTGGAGAAATGTGATTAAAACAAGAAAGAATAGTTAAGCACTATGTAGGGAGTCAGTCACACAAAATTAACACATAAAGAAAAATGTCCTTTTGTTATTTCTTCTTCCTCTCTTCCTTTTGTTTCTGAATGTTTCTGTCCCTGTGAAATTTGTATGTTGGAATTCTAATCTCTAAGGTGATGATATTAGGAGGTGGGGTCTTTGGGAGGGCTCCACGCTCTGAATGGGTTAAATGCTCTTAGAAAAGGGACCCCAGAGAGCTCCCACACTCTCTTTCTACCATGTGAAGATACAGTGAGAAGTGGGGGACCCCAGAGAGCTCCCTCACTCTTTCTACCATGTGAAGATACAGTGAGAAGTGGGGGAACCCAGGGAGCTCCCACACTCTCTTTCTACCATGTGAAGATACAGCGAGAAGTGGGCACTTTGCAAATCGTAAGATGATCCTCATCAGAATCTGGCCATGCTGGCACCCTGATTTTGGACTTCCATCCTCCAGTACTATGAGGAATAAATTTCTGTTGTTTATAACCCACTCTGTCTTGGCAATTTGATATAGGAGCTTAAACTAAGACAGATGGGTAATTTAATAGATACCTTTCCACAAAATCTGATTTTGTTGACCATGTTGAATCTATCTTTAAAGGAAGTCCTATGTTAAGGACTACAGTAGTGAACTGATAGTATGTAATGAAAATATATTCCTGCTGTGCCTGTCAAAAGTGGATCGGGGGCTTTTCTGAACTAATGTAAGGTGATTTCCAATAACTTTGAATGAGTGTTATATTGTCCAATTTATCCTGTGGGCTTCAACTTTCACTATCACTTTCTGAGAAGCTTAGCTTCACTTCCTCAGAATAGATTAACCGTTTCTCTCTCAATACGGTCTCACACTGCCGTGTTTATTCTTTGTGTTATTAATCACCATTGTAATTACATGTGTTTGTGTTTGTAGTTGTAAAATGTCTGTTTCTCCTGTTAGACCCTCAACTCAGCACACATTGATACTATGTATTTGCTATTCATAGCTGCGTCCCCAGCACCTGGCATTGTGCCTGGTACAAGGCAGGTAGTTAAGGAAATGCACGTTGAATGTACAAATAGGTAAATGCAATAAAATTCTAGGAAAAGTAAATGCTGAATTTAAAAAAGGGATTATTTAGCTTTGATATTAGCTAAAACATGCTTATCTTTATGGTTTATTTCAGTATGAGAAAATCACAACTAATAGAACACGTTGATGTATTACAGCCATAAATGTTAATTTATATGTAATAAACAAATATTCAAAATTTCTTTATTATTTAATAGGAACTCTCATTGATTGGCAGTATATCAAACACTGCCATCACATTATACCCATTCCATTTAATCCCCATTCAGGAGGGTGCAGAAATTATCTTCCATTTTACTGTGTGGAAAACTGAGGCTTAGAGAAGATTAATGCAGCTACTATGACCACATATTAAAATTATGGATATGTGGAAATTACAGGGTTGTAAAAGATGTTGTGCCAGGGAAATTGCCAAAAACAAGAGATAATTTTTAATATAGTCACGCTGAATGTGGAGTATAAAATTGTAGTTAAAAGGCAAGGTTTTAGATTCAAAAGGTTGAGCTGTACCTGTATCTATTACCTGAGCGACCCTGGACATGGTTTTCTAACTTTTCTAAATCTCAGTTTCCCAAACCATAAAAGATCATATCACAGCCTTGTTAAATGAGGCTGTGTAACGTGTGGAGTCTGGAAGCTAGTAGACACTTGGTGACTTTGAATTCCTTTTTTCTTTCTGTATAATACCACATTTCTTCTTTCTATTCTGCTCCACTCCAGAAAGCCCAGTGAAAGCTAGCTCCTTTTGCTTGTGGGAATGTATCCAAATATAATTAGAAAGATATATATTATTTAGCAAAGCTAATGCAAAATACCATTGAAGAGTGATGTTTGAAATTTAAATATAATCATTAGCAGACCCTATATATTTTCCTTGATTTCCCACTCCTAGAACACACACACATGCATGCATGTGCACACACACCATTCATTTTTTGAAGAACTGAGTGCCTCTGTATTTTCACCTTGCCCTACCTCAATTGCTGTACAGCTAGTTTTTCGCAGTTCATCTCTGCTCTAAAATGCTTATCTACTTTTTGGTCTCAAAGTACATTGTTGCATCTTTAAAATAACTTACATAGTATTATCCTAAATGTCTACATCTTTATATGCATTATAATATGGTTTTCCTTGAATATTTTCCTAAAATATCATTCGGAGGTGATAGTGAAGGAAAATCCAGTTGTAGTGTATTTAAAGTCAGTAGTCTGTAAAATAATTATTTCAGACTGGAATAAAAATCAATTTCCAGATACTTTATGTTTGTATAAGATCTTCATTCTAATTTATTGTTGATGCTGATTAGAGCCAAGCATCATGGCTCAGGCCTATAATCCCAGCACTTTGGGAGGCTGATACCGTTGAGATATATGTATTTCTGTAAGTTGCCTCAAGTCATCATTTAAAATAAAACTAGCTAAATATAAGTAAATAAATACATACACAAAATTGTAAATTTAAGTGAGATAATGGGAAATTATCAAATTGAGGGATGTATTTTTTCAATCATAAAATTATTTTAATGGCTTATTTATTTATTTTTGAGATGGAGTCTCGCTCTGTCTCCAGGCTGGAGTGCATTGGCACTATCTCAGCTCACTGCAACCTCCACCTCCTAGGTTCAAGCGATTCTCCTGCCTCAGCCTCCCGGGTAGCTGGGAATACAGGCGTGCACTACCATGCCCAGATAAATTTTGTATCTGTGGTTTCACCATGTTGGCCAGGATGGTCTCGATCTCTTGACCTTGTGATCCTCCTGCCTTGGCCTCCCAAAGTGCTGGGATAACAGGCATGAGCCACTGGGCCCAGCCAATCGCTTATCTAAATATGACAGTTAATCTATTAGAAATAAATCAGAAGAGAAAAAATGAAAAAGGAGTCTATGCATTGTTAATGTTTCCAAACTTTTACCTTTAAAGGAAGCTCTTAAAAGCTGATTACCAATTATGGTAATAATATGACATTTGTCATGATGTATATTACATATGTTCAAGTCACTGTCACTTGATTTGAACTAGTCATTAGCTTTATTTTATAGATAAAGTAGGATTTTTTAAACTTGTTTGAAAAACATGAGTGTCTGTGTATACCTATGTCTACATGTATGTACGTTCATGTACTACATAACATTTTAACAAGCAACCACATGTAAGATGATGATCTCATAAGATTATAATACTGTGTTTTACTGTACCTTTTCTGTTTAGATATACAAATACTTACCCTCGCATTACAATTGCCTCCAGTATTCAGTACAGTAACATGCTATACAGGTTTGCAGTCTAGGCGCAATATACTATATACCACACAGCCTATGTGTGTAGTAGTAGGCTAGCCCATCTAGATTTGCATAGGTGTGCTCTATTAGAGTGGATTATTTGTCCTTTTACACTTGTCTTTTTCCATCATTTCAGACTATTAGCCTTCACTTTTGTTCTTACTACTGTCCACTGTCAGTTCCTACACAGACACACACACACGCACACACACACTCTTTATGTACACACACCCACCGTCACAGACACTTCAGGTTTGCCTTTTGCTAATCTTACTTGACAGATAACCAATTTTTAAGAATACAGATTAAATTAGAGAAGAACATGATTTGGAAATTTCTCAAGTATTTTATTATTTTAGTAAAAGTCTGATTGGAATCATTTAGCCTATGAAAGCACCATATCATCCTTTTCTACTTATTTCCTAGAGAATACCTGATTGGAATTACATATAATACAAATAGAGTTAATTTTAATAAAGTATTTAATATGCTAAGTACAATTTAGGCCTTATGGGAAGAAAATGCTTTATTTTGTTAATGGATGTAGATAACTGGAGCTCAGTGGATATAATCTGATTAAACAATATATTAATTTACATAAAATAAAGTTGCACAGAATAAAATCCAGAAAATTATGTGATATCGAAAAGAACTTCAAAACCATAATTTATAATAACTACCTACATTCTGAAATTTCTATTATTACAGATTTTTAGTAGTTGAATGAATAATTTGTCTCACTAGAGTTTTGTGCTACTCATTATCTAATAGTATTTGAAATTAATATATACAATAGCCTCTATTTAATTCTCAGTGTCTAAAAATCCAGATATGTTTTATTTTATTATTGATGATACTGTTATCTGCTACTGGATATGAATTACTACTTTTTGATCATTTCAAGTTTTCTCTTAATTCCAGTTGGCTGAGTTTGTAACATAACTTATACAAATTATGAGCAAAACATAATATTTTTAATTGTTGGTTAATTTAATTAAAATTAAATTGATTAATGAATTCTTTTAATTTTTTAAAGTAAACCAGGTAGTTCGATGTTACCCATTATTATATTAAACGGTGATATTTTAGAATATCTTTCTAAAAATATGCCATTTTTACTATAATTTAAGGCTTTTTTTTTGGCATTCTATACCTTTCTCATCTTTCCTCACAATCTACTGCCTCAGTTGAAATACACAGATCAAAACATGAGGTTTTGGATTCATGGTTTTATGATGTACTGTTTAATACACATTCAGCCTAAAAGCTTACAGAATATCTAAGAGGAACACGATTTTTTCCTTTATATTTTTTTGATAGTTAGCAGCTGCTTAGTAATGTCTCTTATTTATTAATATACAATATTAGTAGGTTTAGTAACATCCAGTGAACTAAGTTGCAAATTTTGAAAATCTCGGAGGTTTTTCTGGACCACAAATAAATAGAACATTAGGCAAATAAGCTTGGATTACAAAATGCAACATTATTAAATAAATGTCATTCTATTTGATGATAGTTGCTTACTGAGAAAATTTGTCTATATTTCATTATAAAGATTATTGGCAGAATGTGAGACAATCAACAGTTTTTGATTTTAGGGATATTTCCTAAAAACCTTAGTATTGGAATTATCTGTGTGACAAAATTTCCTTAAGAAATCCTCATTACTTGATTACAGGTTGAATATTTCAGACATCTAAGCCAATTAGAATCATGATTATTTTGATTGCCAGAAATCCTTAAATGCATGTATTATCCATCGATGTATTCAGTTTCTATATTAGGCACCTTTGATTTAAACATTTTTTTAGTGGTTTATGATTCATAAGAAAGTCAGTTGCATTTCATTTTTTTTTTCTGGATATTAGAGATTTTGTTTTGCTCCAAAAAATAAATTGGGAGTGTTCTAATCAGTTGACTATGCACAGTACAAATAACACAGTGCTGGTTTCTAATATATGTGTTAATTAGTTTAAGATATAAAGCTAAGAACTAAAATGGGTTACTTCTTAAACACATTCATTTTGACCAATGAGGGTGTGTGTGTGTGTGTGTGTGTGTGTGTGTGTATGTGTATGTATGTATGTGTGTGTGTATGTGTGTGTATATATATATATTTGGCATCACCATCTAAAAGTTAGCATCTAGCTCCTCCAATTGTTCAGAAATTAGGCTTCTGGCCAGTAAGTGGTTTGTAAGGACAGGCTTTAAAAGCTGTATGCCAATGGAGTAATCTAAGTCCAGGCTTGTCTGTTGGAACGCACCAACATAAAACTGTCTTAAACTCTGCTGTATATTTTTATGAGATTCTAATCAACTGGATATATCAACTGTGTTATGGGCTGTTTGATGACATTTTGAGGTAGAAAAAGTAAATTGCCTTTTTTATTGTACTTTTTACCAGACATTGTCATACTCTGACTCAAGGCAAACAATTCGGTTGAGGTGATTCAGTTCATTTACTACTAGAGAGCACACTGGACAGTATTTCTAATTCGGTCATAGTCTGGAATACTTTGTACTCCTTTTTCTGTCAACGCCCCACAAAAGGAAAAATGGAATCTATGAGCTTGAATTTGGAAATTATGAGAGTAGAAGTAATATTGAACATCTGTCAGAAATCAGTATTTTGACTGGTGACTTATTCTTTAAGCTTGCTCTATTTCAAAGACAAATCTTAGATTCAGTGAACTAGTTCCTTCCTGTATGAGATTATTGTTTTCATGGTCCATGTGACTGCTGTAGGGTGGGGTGCAGAATAGGGTACCTCTGCTGGATGTCCTTCCATACTTGGATTTTTAATGTGAATTTAAGAATCTTCCACTTGATTTTGAGGTCTGGGTACCCATGAGACAAAATGATTAGGGAAGAAGTTTTTTCTCCAGTAATGTGTACTAGGTATTTTATAATTATATACATAAAGGTTGTGCTTTTGTGCAGAAAATTTAACATAGCATAACTAAGACTACTATCCTTAGAAACTGACAATTTATCTTTTCTTATACAACAAAGGCTAGTTATTTATAAAATGTTACCCTTATAAGACTGGTTATTTTTGCATAACTGATACTAATAATCTAGTTTTAGAAAGTCGACTTAGCCAGAGAATTAATGCTTTAAACTTTTGCTTTGAACTTGCTGCTACTGACTTTAAAATTTTATATTTGGCTTTTTCCTAAATCCATTTCCTGATATTTGGTTAAAAAAATAAAACTTTTTGGATTTTTGTTCTTTACTATTTTGTTCTAGATAGTTTACTTTCATAAAATTTTGTCTATTGTATTTCATTAATGATTCATAAAATATAAAGGACATTAAAAGCAGTAAAAATTTGATTTATCACTTTAATCTTGAAGTAGTTTTTAAAAGACTGTTTATCATTTTTAGACAATGTGAAAGAGTATTTCAGAGATCTGAAGAATAGAATGAGGTTTTTAACCCATGAGAACTTTTCAATTAGATGCTCCATGGTCACTATTGTTTCTTTTCTGATTGTCACGGGAATTTTTTTGTTGTTCATACACGCCAAGAATCTGTCTAGTGACATAGTTATCCCCAAGTGTGTCTTTTTATTTTAATATTTTAAACACAGTTTATTTCCTGTTTTGGTCAAAATAGAATAGATTAAATATTGTAGTAAAAGGAATCAATAGGACTTTCGTTACCTTTGACTTTAATGAAACCTGCTGTGACACTAGGCAATTCTTTCTTTTCAATGATCAAGTTCACATCGTTTCCTTCTTCTGTTTTCCATTGAATTGCAATATAATTCACTTATCTTTCCCTTTACTTAGAAGAGTGTATTCTTTTCAAAAAATTATTTTCAAAGGATTATTTGTATGCAATTTTATTCAAGTCTTTCTGAAATTCTCATAGCAAACTCATTAAAAAATATATGTTTGGGGACAGGGAACTCTCTGTATCTTCCTTTCAACTTTTCTGTGAATCTAAAACTCTGAAAAATAAAATGTATTAATTATAAGAAAACTAGAAACAATATAGTAATGAAAATTCCTTTGCAAAATAGAGTGATTTTGATCTTATGCAGTTCTAGTATATCTGTTTCTATTCATTTCTTCTGTTAAACAGGATTTCCCCCTCAAACCGTTATGAATGTGCAATTATAGAACCATAAGCAAATACTACCTTCAAGATTGCTTAACCTTAAAATCTTGAACCTCCTGTCTCCCTTTTATATCTATTAGATTGCTTGGATTTCTTTTCTTTTCTTTTTTTTTTTTTTTAACTTAGTAAGTTTTCAAAACTCAAAGTAACTTATTTAAAACAGTTAATTACTAACAACACTCATCTTTCCCCAAAGTTTGGATTTACAATTCTGAAGTTAATTTTGATGACTTCGTCTTCATTTATGTCAGATTGTTCTTTAATATATGCAAGGTTTTAAAAATACATACATTTCAACTGGGGTAAAGATTTGTGTACACTATTACGGAGCTTTGCCATTAAACTAAATGAGGTATTGAAGTCTTAAAAGCACAGTTGTAATAAGATAGAGACGTCAACCATACTATATGACTAGAGAAAATACGAATTGATGATGCCTTCGTTTCACTTGTCCAAAACAGACTTGTTTCGTGTGGTGTTTTTAATTGAGTTGTACAGTTTCTTTGTTTTCCTCTTTTTATGGATGTAGGACTCTGAAACTCGTAAAACTTTGGACTTTATTAAATGTGATTTTTGTTAATTAGGTTTTCTTTTTTTACCTCCACGAAACAACAGTCTAGTCAATGTAATGTTGCTTACCATGTGGTTGATTTTCTGTTTTTATCTTTTACTTTTTATTCTGAATCATATCTGTTTGAAATTGTAGCGGGAGGAACTATTTTAAGCAAAAAGTCATTGAAAGTACTTTTTGTACTGATAATGAAAATGCATTTTCTGAAAGGAGAAAAATCACATAATTATGGTTATATTACGTGAAAATCCTTTTTAAAAATTCGGGAACTGGTAATAGATTTTATTCCTTTGCTTTTTTTGAGCACTACTATATAGTAATGACTTTTGTGGTTGCTGAGAACACAGCATTGAATAAGACGGGGTCTCTGGTTTTAGAGTTCATGTTAAAAAATTTTTTCCCTAAATTTTCTTAGATATTAAGTGACTTTGTGGACTATAAAAATTAATAATTTTTCCTTTTAGAATGAGTTTCATCAGCCAGCTGAGATTCTTATTAGTAGTTTTGTGACTTTTATATATGTTATATTTCTTGAACATTATGGTTCTTGAGATAGAGCCCTATAATTTTAGTTAATAGCAAACATTTATAACAATTAAGGAAAATGCTCTTTACATTTTGCTTAAATACATATTCCTCTTATATTTTAGCTGGGAAGTTTTAAGATTCCTTCTGTCAAACATAAGATGGTGGTTGGAAGAATATCGCTTTGATGGATTTCGTTTTGATGGTGTTACATCCATGCTTTATCATCACCATGGAATGGGTAGGTAACCTGATATAATCAGGTTTGGGGTTAATTGCAGAAGCTGCAATAGCCATTATGCCTTGATTTTTATTAATTCCATTACATATGCTCTCTTTGTAGTAATTTATTATCCCATTTTGGCAATAGGTAGAGTGTAGTACATTTTATAAGTAAACAAAAGATAATCATTTCCTTTGAAATGTATCTGCTGGATATGCTATCATTATTGTGTAGCTTAAAATTTTTTTGACGAAACCATTTATTATAACATCTTCAGGATGTGAACACTACAGCACTTCCAATTAAAATAAAAAATAATAGATGAGAACAGTTGTGAATGCATAGGTTTTTACATATTACACATGGAATAAAATATGTATTTTAATTATAGATTTACCTGGTTAAAATTAAATTATAAATTAATTTGAAATTAAAAATACTTATCAGACTCTCAGTTTAAAAGTTGTACAGGCTGGGCATGGTGGCTCACACCTGTAATCCCAGCACTTTGGGAGGCCAAGGTGGTGGATCACGAGGTCAGGAGATCGAGAGCATTCTGTCCAACATGGTGAAACCCTATCTCTACGAAAAATCCAAAAAAAAAAAAATTAGCTGGGTGTGGTGACAGCCACCTGTAGTCCCAGCTACTCGGGAGGCTGAGGCAGGAGAATGGCGTGAACCTGGGAGGCAGAGCTTGCAGTGAATTGAGATCGGGCCACTGCACTCCAGCCTGGGCAACAGAGTGAGACTCCGTCTCAAAAAAATAAATAAATAGAAAATAAAAATAAAAGTTGGACAAAGAAGTGGAATCACAGACTACTATTCCCTCAATAGATGACATGGGAACAATTATTGTTGTTGTTGTTATTATTATTATTATTAGAGACAGAGTCTTCTTCTGTTGCCCAGGCTGGAGTGCAGTAGTGTGAACTCAGATCACTGCAAACTCCACCTCTTGGGTTCAAGCGATTCTCCTGCCTCAGCCTCCCGAGTAGCTGGGATTACAGGTGCCTGTTATCATACCCGGCTCATTTTTGTATTTTTTTTAGTAGAGACGGGGTTTCACTATGTTGGCCAGGTTGCTCTCAAACTCCTGACCTCAGGTGATCTGCCCACCTTGGCCTCCCAAAGGGCTGGGATTGCAGAAGTGAGCCACCGCACCCAGTCAATTATTATTATTTTTTAATGGCCAAATATTCACCAGCAATAAAGAGAAAAAAGTTAAAAAGGGTGAAAAACTTGACTAATTGACTAAATCTTGAAAACTGACTACCAAGGAAAGAAGCTAAACATTCAAAGTGTGCTACTGCTTGATCTTACTCATGATGCTGCCCACTTGAAATGTTCCTAGGAAAGAAGTTGTGTCTGTAAAACACAACAGAGTTCATTGATAGCCATTTTCCAGTTTTGGGGAAGCTGACTTATGGTATGCAAAGACAAGCATGGAAAAAGTTAAGAAAAATCTTTTCCTAGATTTAAACACCTACATGCCCCTGCAGAAACTACCTCACTGATAGAGGAGTATATTCCAGTGATTCGTGGTATTAGAGGAGTGAACCAAAGTTTATGGATATGGGATGTGCTTTTCATGGATAGAGAATCCAAGAAATGGTTAAAGAAAAACATTCTGAGTTATTTAACATTTTTTTTCTCCCTTGGAATGAGAGAGGAAGCAACAAACAAAATTCCTGAAACCGCACAGCAAAAGATCAAATAGAATACCAGAAAAGTTGAGATAAGGCAATTAATATCAAGCACAGTATTTAATTTATAAACTCAGTAATAAAGAGAAATTTATCAGGAAGTGATGAATTTACCTGCAATTTACTTACATACATGAAAAAAAAAAATGGTTGGACTCATACTATTCTATTTGCAGAAGCAATGTCTGCCAAATTCTTACAAAGTGTGACTCAAACATTTGCTAGTTGAATGGTGGTTGCCAAGGGCTGAGGAGTGGAGGAAATGGAGAGATGTTGATGAAAGGGCACACTTTCATTTTAAGGTGCATAAACTATGTGGAATCTAATGTAACTATGGTTAATAATATTAGTTGGTATTTGATGAGAGCCAACTTTAAGTATCGTTACACACACACACACACACACACACAGTAACTATGGTGACGGATGTGTTAATTTGAGTATAGTAATCAGTACACATTGTATACCAATATCAAATCAGTACCTTGGAAACCTTGAATATATACAATTTTTATTTGTCAATTAAACATTTTAAAATTAAAGAATGACAGCATCAAACAAAAGTGAGAAACTTGATAGTTATATTGCTGCTGAAATACAAACATGAAAGAACTTAAAGAATAAGAGTTCCATAATTATGCTTGAAAATATCCCTCAGCGATAGAATCCGGCAAACTGAGAAAAAAAAATCAATGGAAATTAGATATAGAGAAACAGGATAAAAGGCTGACGTAGAGCACAAATTTGATTTTATTATAACAATAATAGTAAATTACTGAAAGAATAGAAAGTAAATGGTATAACCGAAGTAAGTGAAATGTGCTATAACCTACCAAGGTTAGGAGGTGGGAGAAGAGGAGGCAGGAGGAAGGTTGAGAATATATAATCTCTTTATTATAGGGAACTCCATATTGCATAAATTGAAGTACCTGTTTGAAATAATATAAATATTGTGTCTCAGTTTTATGATGGTTTTCCTATTTTCTTTTCCTTACCACAAAGGGATTTAATACAAGCTAACATTAACATCTTAATGTGACAGAAAATGTATCAAAAATTATTTGATATTTAGAATTCCCTTTAGTATGATTTCACTTTTTTGCCATATAATTTAGCTAAAATTAAATTAAATCTTTAAAGTGCTTTGTTTTTCTCATGTCTGTGCATTTGTCAAACAAAATTGATTTGCAGGATTGTCTGAACCCTGAATGTTGACATGTAGTACTTTTCTAAGTCAGTATATTTGCTCATACTTATGTTATTAAACTGCTACAATAACAAAATTCATGTAAAAAACTAATTGGTGGATGTATTTGTGCAGAGTTAAGACTTGCTTTTTAACATAATATATCCATATTGATTTTCTTTTTCTAAGGTCAAGGTTTCTCAGGTGATTACAGTGAATATTTCGGACTACAAGTAGATGAAGATGCCTTGACTTACCTCATGTTGGCAAATCATTTGGTTCACACGCTGTATCCAGATTCTATAACAATAGCTGAGGTAAAGCCATCGTGAAGTCTTACCTTCTGACCCCCTTTAATAGAGAGCATGCTGTCAGCATACAGTATTTGACTAGTCAATCTCGTGTTGTCAATAATTGCATAAATGAAATCCTACCCTGTGTATAGTGCAGCTCTCTTGTATGGGTGGCACATTATTTAGAATTCACTGTTTCCCTATTAGAAGATAATGTATACTAATTACTTGTCACCATTCTATTGTGAAAAAAGAAAATGCCAGTGGTTAGAAAGTTAAATGTCCTAATCAGTGGACAGGCCCTTCCGCTATGAGACCTTCAGCAGAGAAAAGAATTGAATATTAATGTGTGTCTGTCCATTTATTATTTTTTTTTCTTTCTTGGCTCAATCATTAGACACAGGATGGATCGCTGCCTGCAAGCTTCTCTGAAGCCTTTCTTGTTCTGATGCGATTACCTTTCTTGTTTATGTTATTGCTCTCAGATTGCCAAATGTTCACTGGTTATTCATGATTCTTGAAGGTTCATGATTAACTGTCCCAAAGCTGCACTGTAATGATATAATTCTGTATATGCATAATTGACAATTCCCTTCTTGGTGATAAATGTGATAAATTAAGAAGTTTGTTAAATGCTTATGCTAATTTAGATTTAGTGCTAAAATCCCTCTGGTTTTCTAAATTCTCTAACTAGGAATTATTATTAAAATTGAATTTAGTGTGTTAAAACTGTTCTATACAAAGTATAGTGGTTGGCATATAAAAATAGTACGACTACTGTCAAAAAGAGTTAGAATTAAGGTGTGTTTTTACATTGTTGGCGTTTAGTTTATTGGCATGAAATGGAATAGTCTCCTTCCTGTAGTATTTATTTTTTGCATAGACTGTTTTTATACCCACCGTTTCTCAAAATCAGAAATCTCTAATTTTATAAATGGTATGATTTCATTGCTTGAATAGAGGAGAATAATTTTATTCCCTTCAGGCACTTTACTTTCTAAGTATTTTCTGGGAATAGAGCAGGAGCCCTAAATTCCTGAAATTGGTTCTTATGTACAATTCAAAACCAACAACCTATCATACAATTTAGACACCCAGTATTATTTCACAGTCATGACCTACCTACATTTGATCATAGCACATCTTACTAATACTTGTGCTAATTCTTTTTGTGCTGAGTATCTTTAACATCATTCAGAGTGTATTTTAAACTTTTGTCTTCTGTATATTTGAATTTTATTTGTCAAACATCAAAAATTTAATTAGTTTGTCAGTGATATTTATGGCAATCCAAAGAGGTATTACAAATGACAAATTATAATTAATTACAATTAATGACAGCACAAATCAAAAGTGGGTACTGAAGGAAAAGAAGCAATGATTTAATACATGAAAGTTAAAATTGTTACATTGATCTTTCCATTCATTTCAAGTAAAATAGTCTCATCATCTAGGGAGCTCTGGTCTGATTATCAGTGTTTCTACCAATGAAACTGAGACTTTAGCCTACTTTATATTACTTGGTTTTAGATTTTTTAAAAAACAAGATGTACTTTCAATTTATTCTACTTAAATTGAAAACTACTTCAATTTCAGTACATCACTTTTCTGTCTAGTGGGAGTCTCTTCCAAATGTAGAATTGATCCCCATGAACTTTTTTTTTTAAGAAAAGGAATGTGTTTGAATGGATAAGCAATATACATTTATTTAAATTCCTTTAGTAGAAATATGAATTTATTTATAATGACAATAACAAAAAATTGAATTTCTTTTTGTATTTTGCTCAATGTATCTACCATTTTACATTATTATATTTGCTATATTAAAACATTTTTGATTGACGTATCTTTCCCTCTGGAATGGTTATAAGTGCTCTTTATATAGTAAAAAATTAGAACTATTTTAATTTCATCCCAAACACAGAATCATTTTCATATGCCATATGAGTAGGCATCAATTGTTTTATATTTAGAGTACGTTTATTTTGATGATCTTTATGATTTACCTTTTTTTCTTAAAAATTTTAAAAGAACAGTCACTAACTTTCCACTTTCAAAAGGAGGGCCAAAATAATTCATATGCATTAATGAGGCAGCTTTCTAGAAATCAGATTTAGGAGTCAAGACTATATGATTGTTACTGAATCACCAGGGGTTCAGTCTAGGTCCTGCTGCTTGCTGCACAGAAAGCCAATCACTGAGACAGTGATTATCGCGGGAGAAGACTTTGATCAGTCTCAAATCCACCTCTCTGACCAACTAAAATTAGAGGTTTATATAGTAAGAAATAAATGTAACAATGTGTAAGAAAACAGAACTAGAGAGGGGTAAGGAAGCAATCATGAGGAATGACTGGTCTGGCATCTCATTGCATGCCATGATTTGGTGAACTTCAGTTCTTTGATACATTTTTTTGAGAACCTTGAGGGACAAATATAGGTTTCAAGCTTTTCAAAAGGATTAATTTCTACGTTTATCCAAAAAAATCTATCTATGGGATGATTAGGTTTCATGATGACCATATGTTTTTCTTAGCAGATTCTATTTCCTAAAACTACATTGAGACTGGATATAGAACATGCCTTAATATTTTCTTGAGAAAATTTATCTTGATCTTTAATACCAGCCCATCACCAGTCATTCATGACAGTTTGGTCTTTGGAAACTCTTTTTCAGAAGGCATTGTGTCTGTAATTCTAGTTCCTAATATGGAACCTGATATTTAATACATATTCATCCAGTCCTGTCTGTAGAAATGTGACTTATATTTTGATAAATAGAATGGTTGAAATGGCTTCTTTTCTACTGATCATCTTTTTTCTGCTTTATAAACCATAAAGAGCTATGCAGAAATAAGATATTACCGACAAACAATTTCTTATGGATGTATTCTACCGTATAGTATATTTACTTATACTTTCCTTCCATAAGAAAAAAAAAAAAAGAGGCATTTAACCTGAGTCTCAGAGAGCTTATGGTATCTAATAGTCTTTTACAGGAAGTGAGGATCATAATCTACGGAAGACTTTGGGCATTGACAGATACAGAAAAGCTTGCAACAAGTACATTCAAGGGTGAATATTTCAAAGTGGCCGAAGTACTTAGTAATTAAAATGAAATAGTAGGAAATAATGGTGGAAAGATGTCTTTCCTTTCACTTTCTGAGCACTTTAGTTAATGATCACAACTACATCACGTTGTCATTTCATAATTATAAGTATGTTTATGTGTATGTAGGTCCTAGTTTATTAATCTATGAAAGTCAGATATTATGTCTTATCTTTTAATCCTTCAGACCACCTCACTCATTCACTCAACAGATACTTACTGAATAACCTGCTTGTGCCAAGTATTATTAAACTATTCTAGATTCTTGGGGTATATCAGTGAACAACAACTATAAACTCTTGACCTCGTGGATCTTACACTGTAACAGGGAGTAGGGGAGTAGCTAATTGGATAGTAAATCATGTAGTAAATGCTTAATGTGTAATTGTTGAATTGAATCTGAAGCTAAGGAATTTGAACTTTCAATTGTTGGATATTGAAATCTATTGAAGGGCAGACTGTCTCATAAGATATGAATTTGGCAACAGTTAGTATAAAGAGAAGGTAGAGATGGGGAATGCATTTGAATATGGTCTAGGCAAGCAGTAATGAAGATTACATAAGATTGTGGCTGTGGTAATGGACCAAAGGAAAGTAACTTATTTGAAAGATATTGTGGAATTAGAATTGATAATACTTAGCGCATATTTTCCTAATGTTGTCTTAATACTATCTTTTGTTACATCTGGGTCCCTGTACCAATCTTTGAAACCCATTTTTAGATTAATTTTATTTGATTAATTATTGGATTACTAATTGTCTAGAGTAGAAAGGACCCTCTGTCAGAAAGCCTGAAATCTGAATCTGGCTCTACATTAAGAATCCTCTATCTTGACTGGGCGTGGTGGCTCATGCCTGTTGTCCCAGCACTTTGGGAGGCCAAGATGGGTGGATCATTTGAGGTCAGGAGTTCAAGACCACCCTGGCCAACGTGATGAAACCCCATCTCTACCAAAAATATAAAAAATATTAGCTGGGAGTGGCGGTGCACCTCTAATCCCAGCCATTCGGGAGGCTGAGGCAGGAGGATCGCTTGAACCTGGGAGGCAGAGGTTGCAGTGAGCTCATATGATGCCACTGTATACCAGCCTGGCAACAAGAGTGAAACTCTGTCTCAAAAAAAAAAAAAAAAAAAAAGGATTCTCTATCTTGAGCAATCCCTTCACCTCAGTAAGCCTCCGTTTCTATATCTGCTAAATAAAGATAATCCCTACCTAATCTCAAAGACCCTTTCTAAGCGCAATCTACTTTAGTAAAAGCTGCTGCACTGTTTCACTGTTAATGTACTAACTCTACATTCCATTTCATCAAAAGTTAGTGTTCACAAAAATACACTCCCTATCAGGGCTATGTACAGAAAGAACAACTATAACAGATTTATGCCACATGTATTGTTGTGCTTGGTGAAAGCAACAAAACTAATAAACGTTCTACGGTAGTTCAAAAATAGGAAACTGTGTTTTAGCAATAATAGTTTTACTCTTTTGTGTTCTCTAGGTGATACTAAAGAAAAGAAACAAATAGCTTCATGAGATCGAAGTTTGCCTGGAGTGAAAACATTAAGCAAAAATCTTTCTGGGAAATGAGATATGCTATCACAATTTTATCGACTTTTACGTTACCAAAGCAGCCCCAAAATATATGCCCCTATTGTTGTTTTCATTTATTGACCTGGGCTTTACTGTCAGAATATTTACTAAAAGTTTGATCATTATGAACTGACATTCTTTGTTTTAGGATGTATCAGGAATGCCGGCTCTCTGCTCTCCAATTTCCCAGGGAGGGGGTGGTTTCGACTATCGACTAGCCATGGCAATTCCAGATAAGTGGATTCAGGTAAGAGTCTATGTAAATATTTTTTGTTTCTGCGAATACTATGTTGCTTCATTTATCTTTATTTCTTAGTTGTGATCATTAGTTACAGATATTATAATTGAAGTATTAAATTCTTTCATTAGTCTGTCGATTCTTATGCTATTTAATAAGGTGCTTCTCAAAATGTTAAAAGTTCTGATTCAAAGTATTCATACTTATTCAGGCAAAGGGAAAATATGATTAATATAATGTTAGCTGCATAAATGGAATTTTGCATTATCAATGCAATTATATGAAACTTCAGTGCTCTATAGTTAATACACATTAGACTTCATTAAAGCATTCATTTATGCCTACAGATCATGCATTAATGTAAAAGCTACTCCTTAATTCCCAGTACTTGCTTAATAGTATGGTTTTTCCTCGACAGATTTGGATTGGGTTCATCCATTCCTTTATTCAGCATTAAAAAGTCCTTACCATGTGTCAGACACTAGGAATGAATACATGGTACTTTGCACATCATTTATCAATAAACTTTTATTAAATTTAATGACAGTTCAAGTAGTTTGGGTTTTTTTTTCATTTAATGTTTGCCTAAAGGACTAAAGTCATTATGTAGACTTAGGTTTGATACAGAACATTTCTTAGCAGCCATGTCGACATTCATGGGCTGAATATGTATAAGGAGTCAGATTGTGTATAAATAATCATAGCTTTCTGATGAGCCCTTTACTTCAGACATGAACTGGTGCCATGAGACCACAGTTGTAGAAGGGCTTAATTTTGCGTAGAAAAACCATAGAGCCTACTCTTAAGGAAGTGGTTACTATAATCATTTCTTAGCTGTCTTTCCTGTCTCCCCAGGCAATTTGTGCAATGCATAGCTCTGACATTAAACTTTGACCAACGTAATTTCTGCTCCTACATTTATAATGATTCCTTAAACATTTTCAGATCCAAAAGCAAATATTTTATAAAGATTTTTACTTAGAAAACATACAAACAAACAAAGGAGTATTCTTCTTCCATACATGGGAAGGTAGCCTTGTATTTGTTACTTTAAAAAAAAATGCTGTGGTCTTCCAGTTTCTCACCTTGGTATAAGGTTCCTTGTCGGCCCCATCTCTTACTATTTCTAGTTTTTTTCATGTAGATTTTTTTTTCTCACAAGTGACAAATCTTACTTTTTAACCTTCTGCTAAAAACCTTAATCATTCTTTGTTCACATTCAATAATCTTTTAAGGTGTACATCAACCTAGAATTATTTTTCAGTCAGTAATAGCACAAAGTGAGATATTTTCTCTCTCAGTATTCATGGCAGCTTAAAAAATGGAAATTTAACCTAGTAAACATTTTATTATGTTGTATGCTGAAGGTAATGTATTAGGCAATGTATCATACTTACTAATCATACATGATAAACTCTAAGAATCATAGTTATCAAATAGAAAAATATTTTATCCTAAATTTAGGATATGACCATCCTGTTTTAGATTGTAAGTTCTGTAAAAGCAGTTATCATCTTCTATTTTATGTAATTATTTAAAATTCTTATTGTATCACCAAATTGGGTCCCCCCTTAGTTAATAAAACTAAAGTTAAAATAGTATTACAACAAAACCCTTAGACACAGTGATTTTCCTCTACTTTTATAAGTGGTGCATTTAAAAACAATTCAATAAGTGGCTCCCATTTTCCTTACATGTCAATAAAACACTCAAGAGTTATTAAATCAGATGACAACTGTACTCAGAATGTATATGGCCTGCGATGTTGTCTACCCATACAGTATGAGCTAGATTAGAATGCTAGATTTTATTCATGTTTTTGTAGTTCAAAAGCAAATTATGTATCATTTCCTAGTTGTATTATTTCAAAATCATTCGTTTCAAATATCATTCTTAGTTTAATCAATTACTGAACAAATATTTGACTATCTAAATTATGCCAAATTTGTTGTATTTCCTTTCATTTTATTTGATCATTTTTGAGGTGTTTGTGTTAAGGTGATGTATGTGTCTAGTGAACTCATTCATTGATCTGTTAATTCCACCAAATATTTACTGAGCACCTAAGATAAATATAGCTTCTTAATTAAACTTTTTTGAGATATTAGGATAATTGTAGATTCACATGTGGTTGTAAGAAATAATACAGTGAGATCTGGTATGCTCATTCATCAATTTTCCCCAGTCATAACTTCTTGCAAAGCCATGGAATGATATTTTAACCAAGATACTCACATTGATATACTCAAGGTGAAAAACACATTCTTTGCCACAAGATTCTCTCATGTTGCCTTTAGAGTAACACCTACTTATTTTCATCTTGCCTGCCTCTAATAACGCCTTAACCCCTGGCAACCACTAATGTGATCTCCATTCCTATAATTTCATCATTTCAAAAATATTATATAAACGGAATCATGCAGTTTGTGACCTTTCTGGATTGGCATTTTCAGTTAGCAAAATTTTCTCGAGATTATCCAAGAAAACCTCCAATGTTGTTACATCCAGCATTCTTGTCGCATGTATCAGCAGCATGTTCAACAGCCCTGAATAGGATTCCAAGGCAGGGGTATACCACAGTTTAACCATTCACCCATTGAAAAACCTCCAGGTTGCTTCCAGCTTATGGCTATTATGAATAAAGTTAGTGTATGCATGTATGTACTCATTTTTTATCAACATAAGTTTTCATAAGTATGAGATAAATGCTCAAACACTACAATTACTGAACCGTATAGTTATTCCCTGTTTAATTTTTTAAGAAACTGCTAAACTGTTTTCCAAAGTAGCTGTGACATTTTACATTCCGACTGGTGATGTTTGAGGGACCTGCCTCTACACAGCCTCACCAGCATTTGGTGTTGTCACTGTGTTTTATTTTAGCTATTATAATCAGCGTAGAGCGATATCTCATTGTGGTTTCATTATTTTTTGAATGATTTATAATGCTGGATACCAAGCATGTGCTTATTTGCCTCCTGCATGTCCTGTTTGGTGAGGTCTCTGTTCATGTCCTTTATCCATTTCCTGACTTCATTGTTTCTTTACCGTTGAGTTTTGAGAGTTATTTATATAGTTTAGACTCAACTCTTTTGTCAGATGTATGGTTGACAAATTTTTTCTCCTAGTCGGAAGCTTGTTCTTTCATCCTTTTCATATTGGCTTTCACAGAGCAATTGTTCAAACATTTTGATGAAGGCAGTTTATCATTTTTTCCCTTGTGTAGGTCCCTCTTTTGGTATCAAGTTTAAGAACTTTGACTCTCTTATGGTTTTTACTAAATGTTTTATAGTTTTTATTTTTTGTATTTAAGTCCGTGATCCATTTTGAGTTAAGTTCAGTGCAATATATACGGCGTAGCTCAAGGTTCTTTATCTTCTCTTTTTACCCATGGGTATCCAACTCTTTCAGCATCATTTGTTGAAACATCTGCCCTCCTTCCATTGAATTACTTTTGCCTTTTTGTCAAAAATAAGTCTGGCACATTTGTGTAGGTCTATACATTCGTTTCCTATTGTTCCTATATCCAATTTACCACAAACTTAGTGGCTTAAACAGCACAAATTCACAACGGTTCTAAGTGTTACAAAAATGAAATGGGTTTTACTGGGCTAAAATCAAAGCGTAAATGGAGCTGCATTTCTTCTGGTGGTTCTAAGGGAGAAGCCATTTCCTTGCCTTGTCTCACTCCTAAAAGCTACCTATGTTCCTTGGCTCATGGCACCTTCCTCTCTCTTCAAAGCAGCAGTATACCATCTTCAAATCTCTCTCTTGTTTTGACCCTCATGCCTACTTTTTAGACAGATTCTTGTGGATTAGGCTGCAAACATTTATGGATGGTTGCTCTTCTGCCTTCCACGTTCTGCCCTCTGGTGCCCAAAGATTTGCACTGCAATTATGAGAACTGCTTATGTTCTCATAGTTGTATGAGTGTGTTGCATTAAAGAAGGAGAGTAAATGTAGGACGTAATGCTGAGGAACATTAGCCTTTATAGGACAAACAGAGGAAGAGAATTTACAGTATGTCAGGAGTGGCAGAAAAAAACAAAACAGTAGAAAACCATAGTTTCATAGAGAAGTTCATGGGCAGGAGATAGGACAGTGTCAATATGTATAGCAAGTACCTACTTCAGAGACAGCAATTACTAACTTAAGCTTAGACCACAAGCTTAACCTCAGCAAGTTCAGTTGCATAAAAGTGTAGTGTTAGAGGGACAGAGCCAGACTGAAGACTGAATAGAAATTGAAATGCAGACACAAAATGTGTGGTCTGTTAAGAGGGTAGTTATTTCATGATAATTAGCTTTAAATTTTGAAACACTTCTTGTTTTATCATTTTGTAAAAATGAAGTGAAACCCTCTTTTTACTAATATTTTTCATATAAACAAAAAAATGTAACAAGTGTATCTCTACCATGTGCAAGTTATAGAAAGTCGTGCCGTGCAATAACACATTACTGTGGGCATTAATCAAGAGGTAGCAGTTATTACAGAAAAAATGTTGCAAAGATCCTAAAGTATAATGATTAAACTGTCTGGACAAAAGTGCGTGCGCGCGCGCACACACACACACACACACACACTCTACACCACTGTCATTTGGACATTCTGTATAAAAGCTGTGATTTCAGTAAAAGTTTACACAGTGATAACTTTGCTATATGGGTGGGCTAATATGTGTATATCAAATACACTGATATAATGCATCCCTTCGGATTGGGATTTAAAATAAGAAAAGTAATGGTTTACTCAGAAGCTTATTTTTCTCTCTTTTGTCTAGCTACTTAAAGAGTTTAAAGATGAAGACTGGAATATGGGTGACATAGTATACACTCTCACAAACAGGCGCTACCTTGAAAAGTGCATTGCTTATGCGGAGAGCCATGATCAGGTAAATGAATATGTGCATAAATTCATTTCTTTCTTTCTCTCTCTCTCTCTTCCTCCTTCCCTCTCCTTAATAACATTTAAATAGAAACATACCAAAATATAAACCTCTGTAGTTACTATAATGTATGTGTGTGTGTATATCAATATGTATCTTTACAGGACAACTAGGTATATTGGAAAAAAAGTTAAATTTGTAGATGGAGAAACGCCAGTTTCAAAACGCAGTGGTATGTTTGTCCTGCCAAACTATAATTAATAGATTATACATTGTAGTTGCAAGTATTATATGTTTTCCCTTGTCATGATGAAGAGTATTGGTGCTGGACCAGGGTTATTTTAGTTTCCATCTTAGGCTGCCATCTAGAGGTATTATTTTATGCTTTTGACATGCATTCTTCATTTTCTCCCCTCAATCACCGAAGTCTCCTGCTAATTGACCTCCCTGACCCCTGTTCCTTCCAGCCTTAGTCTGTCTTCTCGAATACAGCCTAAGATATTTTCCAAAGAGGAAAGTTCATCTTGTCAACCCACATATATTGGTCAAAGCCTGTAATTCAAAGCCATTCCTATTTTGGCCCAAGCCGAAGTTTCCAGCCTCATTCTCTGCCCAACTCTCCAAGCCTCCTGTTCTTCAATACTTTGAAATCCCCACCCATGCCAAATAGGTCAGCTTTTTCCAATCTTCTGCTTTCCCCCCCCTCACATCTGCATCTGGGAAGTTCCTACTCAGACCTAATTGCCTGGCTCTGACATCACATTCTATATGAAGCTTTCCTTGGGTCATCTAGGGAAAAATTAGTTGTCCCATCCTCCAAGTTTCCGTGATGTTTTAGGAACAGAATTTTTTTTCATTGTCTTTCTATTTCCAGCCTTTAGCACTGTGACTGATGCTAGTAATCACTTAATACATATTTTTTAAATGGAGAAGAAAGACCACTTATTCGAAGTCATATTCATCCTCATACACATCAACATAAAATTTACTTTTTGTAGATTAAAATGTAGACAATAAAATGAAGTTACTTAAAGTATCTTTATTAAAAACTTGAAACTAAGTTTCTCTATCATTTTGGCCATTTAATGCAAACATTATTTTTTTAGGTGTCTCCTGTAATTGTTAAGAAAGTGTAAGTAGAGCAGGGGTTGGCTAACCAAGGCCTATGGGCCAAGTCTTACCTGCTGCCTGTTTTTGTAAATAAGGTTACTTGGAACACAGCCATGCTCATTTGTTTACATATTCTCCTTTGTGTCAAAATGATGCATTTGAGTAGTTGAGACAGAGAAAGTGGCCCACCTGTAGAGAAACTTGATGACCTCTGAAGTAAACACATGTTAAATTTTGCATCTTCCAAATTGGGGCTTTGCTTTCTTATCAACTTAAATTTATAGTATCCTTGTCCATAGAGCAGATAAGATAAATACTTATCTAAAAAAGAAGAACCCAATCTAGAAAAGAAAAATATTAGTTTAATAGGTGAGTGGTGGGGGTGGGGCGGGAGAAACTCACCAAATACACAACAATTTGAAAATTACAATATATGCATAGATTATAGCTTTGTATTGCAGACTCCTCGAAGTTGCAGCACAGAGTGAATTCCCAGCATATGTTTATTTTGTATGAATGAAAGTAAACAAGTGAGTGGCATGAACAAATGGAAGATGAAACAGATTTCTTACTAACTTTCTACCTAATCTGTAAAGAAACAAATTTACCAAGAATTATTTCATACTTTAAAAATTCAGGTAATCCTGTCTCATATTTTCAGGAATTCTCAGGATAGCAGAAATAATGCAAGTTGCCTAGTTCTTTCTAAAAGCAAATGTACTTTGATTCTTAAGCCAGATAAAAAACATAAATGTATATGAATACATAAAAATGAATAAATAAACATATAATTTATAGTAAAAATGTTTGTGGATGTTATTTTAAACTTTTTAGATAAATCCTTAACAATTAAATTTGTAAACTTAATTTCACCAGTATCTCAACAGGATTTTAACTTAACTTAGTTTCACCAGTATCTCAACAGGATTTTATAAGAGGGCAACTTGATATGAGAATAAGCTTTATCTATGAATCTGATCAAAAGTTATTAAAATAATTTTATAATAGAATCAGAGATTATAGAAATAAATAGTTACAGCTAAAAACATAATTAAAGAATTCAAAACAAGTAGGAATGTGAAGTGTTTCAGAAGTAGTGATACAAATCTTACAACAATTTTTAAAGAAAAGTAATTTTAATTAAAGTAGGTTAAAGATAGAAAAGATTGTATACAAAAATGTTTTCTAGAAAATGAAAAGAATTGTAATAGGGTACTGAGATTATGGGTTAATTTCTATTACACATTTTACTCTCTGTTATTTATTGTTTTGTCCATCATGAACACTGCATTAGATGTTTTTAACTGTAAGTAATTCAGATTTTTAGGAGGTCTGTCTTCTGTTACTCAGGGCATTTCTGAGTTACCTGCCCCAGTTAATAATTATTATGTTTTCGGGTAAAACAAACTAAATTTAGATTAAATGGCAAATAAAATGAGAAAGCAAATTTATGCTTAAATAAAAGTTCTCAACTTATTTTCTCTGCTGAGGGCAGGAAGGGACTATTATGATATAGTTACACACATATACTATTACATTACTCATATATATGAGCAAAATAATATATATACATTATATATATCAATGTTTTTCAGAAACTTCTTTCAAAGCAAATAAAATCATTATATACAAATTGTTTAAAATATCTATTTAATATTCTCAACATTATAATAAATGTTTCAGAAAATGTGAGGTGTTAGCTCAAACATAACAGATATTCAGGTACCTTATCATGAATCTTTCACCAACCTATTTTAAAAATAAAAATCAGTCCTGAAAACAATTGTGTTGATTTCTAACATATTTTACCAGCTTACCTTGCGCCTAGAAAATCACCAGTGGAAAATACCTGAAATTAATATTAACCTACACTCTTCTTCTACAATGTTTCCTATCATTCGTAACCATGTGTTGTTCTATTGTAAATCACAACTACTTAGCGCTTTTTTTTTCTTTTTTTTTTTTTCATTTATTACCATTACTTTTATTTCTATAGGCACTGGTTGGGGATAAGACGGTGGCATTTTGGTTGATGGATGCTGAAATGTATACAAACATGAGTGTCCTGAGTCCTTTTACTCCCGTTATTGATCGTGGAATACAGCTTCATAAAATGATTCGACTCATTACTCATGGGCTTGGTGGAGAAGGCTATCTCAATTTCATGGGTAAGTGTGAGTTAAACACATATCCAATTTGTGTTTAAAATGTTAACTTATAATGAGATAAATCATGTAGAATATTTTGATTTGGCTTTTCAGATTTAGAATATAAGATTACAACTATTTATTTCATATACTATCATGTGTAAATTTCAAAAAAATAAAATTAAACCATGATAAGGTTATTGTTATATTAATATATGATACAAAAGTATAGTCTAAAAGCTGATATTTAATTGAATATTGCTGTCAAGTGGGCTTACCTATTTTTAACATCCAGAATTATTATTCTGAATTTAATCATTCTGAGTTAATGTTATTAGTATAATATTTGCACATTAAATCTAAGAAATATATAATTATTATATTATAGTATAGTAAGCTAGTATTATTGGTAATCTTTGAGATAATTTTATACCAGTATACTTGTGTTATAAATGTGTAAACTTAGGTTCAGAGATATTGTGATGGACAAAAAGAAATTTATTTTTTTAAATAGAAAAATACGAATACTGAAAGGTCATTTTTGTCTGAAAACTCTTGAAATAAAATATAAAAATTGTTCTGTTTGGTGAACAGCAGACATTGAAACATTCGAGTTTTAGGAAATTTTTACAGCTTTTAGACTAGAGAAAGACACAAAGACTGGGGAATACATACGAAAGGCTGATTTATTTTTCTACAGTAGAAGACTCAGGGTGGGTAGTGCCTCACACCTTTAATCTGAGTCCTTTGGGAGGCTGAGGGAGGAGGATGGTTTGAGGCAAAGAGTTAGAGAACAACGTGGGCAATATGGAAAAGCCCCATCTCTACCAAAGGAGAAAAAAAGAAAATGAGCTGGGTGTGGTGATACGTGCCTGTACCCTAGATAATCAGGAGGCTGAGGCAGAGTGATTGTTTGAGTCCAGGACTTTGAGGTAGTAGTAAACTATAATCATGCCCCTGCACTCCAGCTAAGGTGATAAAGCAAGATCCTATCTCTAATTTTAAAAAAGCCCTGGATCTTTGAGTTATTCACTTCTACTTGGAAATTTTTGTAAGAAATCTCAGATTGAACTTTTAAAAGCCTTTATTGTTTACTAACTGGAGGTTAGGAAGCCAACCCCAAAAAAGCAGACACAGATTTCACGTGTACTACCTGTACCTTTGGGTGTATCCGCTATTCTCAGGGTCACCGAAATTTGTTAACATCCGTAGCCTTCCAGGAAATGACCTTCCTGACTTGTGAGACTGCATCGCATCAGCCAGGTATCAGGTCAAGTTTCCTGGATGAACTTTGCAGTGACTGGTTCCATACATAAAGTCAGCCTTGGTTCCTTAAAAGCAGTGGTTCTACCTGACTCAGTATGCATCGTTCTCCAATGTGGGCACCTTCATAAGGCCTTAGTTATGCAACTCATTTGTTTAACTATATCCTGATGAATAAGTAGACTCTATGAACCTATGCAAATAACCATGTCACCATGTAAAGTAAGGAAACTGAGGACCTAGTGAGATATTTTAAATGCTTTATTTCATTTACAAAAGTACAAAATTACTGTAACCTACAGAAGGAAATCCTTATATATCTGTAAACTAAAACAATTTTTCAAAGAACCAAAATAAAATGGACACCTAGTTCACACAGGCATTAATCCTTGTAGCCCACTACATATGAAAATATAGAAATCCTGACTCAGTCTTTCGCTCTAGTCTGGAAGCTATGTAAGTGACATCAACTCAGATGCCTCTACCAGAGTCTAGAATTTATCAGGAAGTACCTAATAGATTCCTTTTCCTGATGCTGTCCTTTGTTGAAGATATCAGATCTGGCCTGTGGTGCAAAACGGAGTCTCCAAGCAAGCACCAGATTAAAACCAAGCTATCTGCGCATGACAGAGATTTAATAGTCATGGCCAATGTAAAATTGGTAACTTGTCAATGAAGAAAGGCCTAATGATATTTTATAATGTGACCTATTTTCTTGATTTTTGGGTAGTGTCTTACCTAGGATAAAGCACGTTCTGGAGAGCTAGGACATTGACAAATCTACAGAAACTTTATAAAATTTCAGAAATATTTATATTAATATCACTTTAAACTATCTTTTCAACTGAGGGCAGGCTGAGTGTCTATTCAGTGTTAGACACTCTTCTCATGGAACTTTCAATAGTAACAAAATATAACAAATATAGCTATTTCTACTATATCTTTCTATGTTTGTAAATTAACCATATTTATTATATCAAATATGATTTTGAGATTATACTTTTGTATAATCTTTTAATCTTTTGTCGTTGAAACAAATACCTTCTAATATGTTCAATTCCATTATAGCAACTTAAATCTTTTTTATTAGTATCTTACCTAAATACAGTGTTTCTCTACTAACTTTGAAATCAATAATCTTCTAGTGGATAAATGATTTCTAATTACTGGTGATGTTTTATGAAATTCAATATGTCCTCATGAGCTGTCACGATTTTAAATATATTTTTCCTTTTCTGATCATGGTCTGCTTAAAAAGCCTTCTGTGACCCTTATGCTCTCCACTTGACCTGTGAGCCTCAGAAAGCTCCCTCATGGGTCTGCCCCTTCATCACTCTGCTGCAGCTATGGAGCTGCCTTTCCATTCATTGAATGGACAAACCTTCTTCCACTCTGCACTCTATACGTTTTGCTGACCCCTTACCTGGAATCATCCCACTCAAACACTCCCTGCCATACCTGACCAAATCCTTTATTTTCAAGTGTCATTTCCTGAGAGCGTCTTCCGTAAAGCCTCAAACTAGTTTCATTTTCCCTACATACATGTTTATACAGTATCTCCTTACCTTTCATGGTTTTTAAGAAAATTATACTTGGAAAACTATTAAATACATGACTTTTTAAGTAAATTTAATACCCAGTGAAAACAGTTGTTATTTGTGTTTTATTTACAATTTTATATATCTGGGAATTAGTACAGTATCTAGCACATCACAAGGCTCTCACAATTTTCTTAAAAAGATACACACACACACACACACACACACACGAGATACATGTGATCCACTGTTGACTGAAACGTTATCCTCCATCAAATGACTCTGCATGTGTATGTGTGTGTGTGTATGTGTACATATATAGTATATATGTGTGTATGTGTGTGCATGTGTATGTGTGTGTATATGGAGTATTGCCTTGTAATACTGTTTTAGCATTAGTTCATTAACTGCAATAACCAGTTTTAGTTATAAGCAAGGTAATGTTTTTGAATGGCATATAGAAATTAATATTTAAAAAGAGCAGTTTAAGAAAATTTTCCAAAACTAAGAAGCAACTTGATTGTTTACTCATCTTTTAGGCATTTCTAAAATTGCTAATTTTCTGGAATTTTATTTTTTATTTCCCTCCAGAAGAGAAACAGTGAGTCAAAAGAAATAAAACAACTATACATTTTTATAGCATATGTTTTTAAAAAAACATGTGTACGTAAATTTATTTGTCAGGCATTCAGATATATGTTCTGTTTATCAAAAATCATTAAGACTAATGTAGATTTTTTCAGAATACCAGTTTGGCTGATTTGTTTTGTTTTGTTTTTGTCTTGTGTATTCAAATTTTGAATTTCAAAAAAAATGCTTTTACTCTGGTTATAGCTGTGAAATATTTACTATGCATTTTTGATTTGCTAGGTTATTTTGAATGGTTTTAGGAAGAAATAGATTTGTATTTTTTATTCTTCTATCATATATACTTATATGAAATAATTGAATATAGAAGGGGGATCATCAGACTAAATTATTTTTGTATTTTTATATCACTAATCATAGAAAGACAATAAATACTAATAAAAGTAAGTAACATTGACATAGCATTCTATACTTTATTTATTAATTTATTTTTTGAGGCGGAGTCTCGCTCTGTGGCCCAGGCCGGAGTGAGCGGCGCCATCTTGGCTCACTGCAAGCTCCGCCCCCCGGGTTCCCGCCATTCTCCTGCCTCCGCCTCCCGAGGAGCTGGGACCACAGGCGCCGCCACCGCGCCCGGCTCATTTTTTCTATTTGTAATAGAGACGGGGTTTCACCGTGTTAGCCAGGATGATCTCGATCTCCTGACCTCGTGATCCGCCCTCCTCGGCTCCCCAAAGTGCTGGGATTATGGGCATGAGCCACCGCACCCGGCCGCATACTATACTTTCTAGAACACTTCTTATCTATTATCTAACTGAGCATTCCATTTCTTTTTTATTTTTTATACCAGATATTTGTTCAAAAGAAACCTGGGGCCAAAAATTGAAAGAGTAATAAGGTATGCTACGTAGACTTTCTAAGTCCATTTTGCTAAAACTTCGACTCAGAGACATATAGGGACATGCCTCAGTTTGCACAACCGGAAAATTTCGGCAGCTGGTCAGTTGCCTTTTTCTTCTGATTTCCAATTTGAGAAAATTGGAATTACTCTTAGATCAGTATCTGCATTAGTTAGCCACAAATACATGGTTTATGAATACTTTTTAGAAAAAGGGTAGAGCATAGTGATTAAGAATACTACTGGGTTGGCATCTATGCTTTTCCCTTTTTAGCTGTGTGATCTGGGTAAGATGCATCAACTATGCCTTCATCGGCTCAGTGACAAAGCGGGTGCCTGCTTCATAAGATTGTTTTGAGGGTGAAATGACTTTCTACTGAATGATGCTGCTGAAACAGCCTTAGCTTTCATGTATGAGGAAGTCTGAGGGTTGCCTCAATTTGTTTTTATTTTTGGGATAAGCCAGTATCATGTTGATCAGTTAACATTTATCGTGAATTGACTGTTTCCTTTGTGTGTATATAATTATGTGTGTATATATGCATCAGATAGAGCATCAGATGAAATTTACTGTTTTTATGGTACCTGTGCACAGAATTTCTACACACACACACACACACACACACACACACACAGAGAGAGAGAGAGAGAGAGACAGAGAAGGCAAATTGACTTAGGGCAAATTCAATTTGAAAATTTAGTGTATTTGAGGTATATATTAATTTAAACTATAAATTTAATATATTCAAAATGCATTCTAAAATGTATTTTAACACAGTTTATAAAATTTCTTTATGCTTAAGACATTTATATGTATCTACGATATATCAGGTATTACTAAGTGGTATATATTCAGAGATGAAAAATAGTTCATGCCCTCAAGGCCTTAAAACCCAAAAGGCAATACAGGCAAGTAACAGACAGATATCTTTATACTAATGCAGGCACTAGGTCAGTGATACAGGTAAGCAGAAAATGCTGTGTGAATATGTAGGAAACTTGTTTTGGAGATTGTTGGTGAAATACATGAGATGCTTTAGCCAAACCAACTTGGAATAGGAAGCCACAAGAAAGTTACGTATGAGATCAATAAAAGTCTAAGTAAGAGTAGACTTGAAGCAATTGACTGATAATTTGAGATTACAGCCAGTTAAGATTATTAAACTTCAAATCAATGAAAAAACTGGGGCCTAAAGAAAAGAATGTACATGCCATTCTGATTGGTAAGTTTAATGAAAAGATGCGTTTTAATCACTTTAAATCACTTTAAAATATTGTTAACTCTTCAGTTAGAACTAGTATCAGTGGTTACGTGGCATTATTTTTTTTTTTTTAAATCATTGGCGGAGTATGTTTCATATTCAAAAACAGATATAAAACATGTCAACTTTATGCGTAGGATGACCTCAGTGAATGTATTTTGATTAGCTTTATGGAGCTTATTTGGTCATCATGGAAATGCTGTCCTTTCCTAATTCAGTCAGCTGAGGCAGAGGGATTAGAGTCATATGGCCTTAATACATGACCTCAGGAATGTTGCTATGGACATGCTAGTTTAGGCAGGCAAATTGACTACTATATCCAGTGATCACGCTAGGGAAAAAACACCAACCTAGATACTGTAATATTAATTCCATATAATATGAAAATAAGGGCATGAAAGGATTTTCTTATTAAACACTACATAGAATTATAAAAAAGAGAAGAAACCAAATATTATATTCATTTTAAATATATAAACATGTACAGACATTTTAAAATATCAAGTAAAGCATAAATTAAAATATAAGAATTAAGAACATATCTTCCTGATTTAAATATTGACAGGAAAGTTAGAATGTAATTTTAAGAATCTGCTAGCTAAACAGAATTTAAAAATTAATCATAAATTTGAAAATGAAATAATGTCTAATGGCTTTTTAAATGGGAATTTAAAAATTAACCTGCTTAAAAATCTTGCCATCATTGATACATAAATGGTATTCTGTGAAACATTTTCTGGCTTCTCAGAAAGATCTTTGTAACTTTGTACTACATTGGGCAATACTAAGGAGAAAGTTATACTGGACAGCTAAATCCACATGTTTTCTTCATTCTTTTATTAGTCTATTTTCATACTGCTGTAAAGAACTGCCTGAGACTGGGTAATTTACAAAGGAAAGAGGTTTCATTGAGTTACAATTAAGCATAGCTGGAGAGGCCTCAGGAAACTTAATCAAAGCAGAAGGTAAAGGGGAAGCAAGGCACCTTCACAAGGCTACAGGAAGGAGAAGTGCCAAGCAAAGGTGGAAGAGTCCCTTATAAAACCATCAGATCTTGTGAGAACTTACTGTCGCAAGAACAGCATGTGGGAAACTGCCCCCATGATTCTGTTACCTCCACCTGGTCTCTCCCTTGACATGTGGGGATTATGGGAATTACAATTCAAGATGAGATTTGGGTGGGGATACAAAGCGTAACCGTATCAGTTCTCAAGTAATCAAGTCTCTTATCTGATTACTTTAAGAATCTTTTTAAAAAAATAAACTTTAGGTTTCTTTATGGGTACTGCAGTCTTTTTTATCAATGGCTTACTGCCAGTTTGGTTTCAAAAAAAAGTTGTTTTGTTTTCCACCCTAGTTTGACTCCTTCTTTAGTTTCATAAAGTACAGGTAAAGATTCAAATGTAGAGTGACCTGAATCACTTTTAGTACTGTCATATTAATATTCCACTTCTTCAGAATACCTTTGAACTAAAGTAAAAATTATTCTTGGAACAGAAGCTTTACTTTCATCAGTTGTCATTTTCTTCTTCCTCATGGGGATTATAGTGTTATAGAAGAGGACTTTTTAAATGAGTAACGCTTCACTCTGAAATTTAATGCTTTTTGTATAACTCTCCAGGTATACCTGGAAACATAAATGATTCACATTTCTCATTTAAAAAAATACCGAACTATCAGTTAGATAAACAAAACCAGCAACATTTCACTTCTGTAATGTAGCTCAGTGCTCCAGATAACTGAAAACCTGTGTTGTCATCATAAAACATATTCCCCGTGACATCAGATGTTAACACGTAAGTTGAAATATCAGAAGAAATCTGGAATCAACTGAGCCCATTGGTTTATTTGTTTGCTCATTCATTCCTTAATTCATTCAAATCAAACTCATTATTTCCCTGACGGAGAAAAGTAATAAAAGGAGGAAATAAGTAAAAAGGTATATGAGGAGCTGTGTGTGCAGACAACGCTCTGGGAAATGATGTAGGAAGTCAGACTCCTGGAATTCTGTCTCTTTGCCTATCTTTCCACCTCAAATTTACCTCCTTTTTCCCTCCATTTTTTTTTTGTTTGTTTCAGAGTAATATGTTGCTTTTCCTGTTAAAGACTTTAGATCCTGAGTGTATACTGTCTTGACTTTAAAAGCCTAATTCCTACCATTAAAAGCAATCATGTTATCATTATCTTTTATACAGGGCACTTGGTAGAAAATAAAAATGGAGTTATTTTTCCACTTTCCAGCATTTATGGGGACACGTTTACAAATATAATTATGTTTATGGTTTTTTAGGCTCTTTAGAAACCCATACCTTCTTTTATTCTAACTGAATTAAGAGAATTAAGAACTCGTGGTGTTCCAATTCAGATTTCTAAAGGCATACTACATACACATGATCAATGAACTTATAATGCAATGCCCACCCCTTTATGAAGGCCTGTAACATCCTTTATGATCCAACTACTGCCTACCTTTCCACCCAGATATTTCTGCCTCCTAGTTCTTGAGTACTAAGTTATAATTACACCAGTCTCCAATTTCATTTCCTGATACAAAGGAAGTAAAAAGTAGGCAGGCATAAAATCATAAAGATCATGCACTTTTTGAAAACACATGTGGTGACTTTATGCAACTTTACTTTGTGTGAAATCCATCAACCTTCATCTTCTCCCTCTTAAGATTTGCGAATATCTTTCATGCTTGGAGATTCATAACATCTTGCTCACACTTACGGGAAACATCTGAAATTTTAGTACAACAATCATATCCTGGGAGCCAATAGATCAATTATAAGTTCTGAATCAGTGTTGGCAATCAGGATACTTTGAACAAATGGTACAAATTCTTAATCCCATGGATTTATGTAAAATATGTCAACTGCATGCTTTTAAGAATTTTTTTCTAATTTAACATTCTGTTTCTTAGGTTAATTAGAAGTTATCACTGTAAAAGAAACACCTAGCGACTCATATGTTTTAGTGTGAAAATTACTATTGTCTTTGGCTTTATAAAAATAAGTAAGCAGGCCGGGCGTGGTGGCTTACACCTGTAATACCAGCACTTTGGGAGGCTGAGGCAGGTGGATTACCTGAAGTCAGGAGTTTGAGATCAGCCTGGCAAGTTAAATCCCATCTCCACTAAAAATACACAAAATTAGCCAGGTGTAGTGGCAGGCACCTGTAATCCCAGCTACTCGGGAGGCTGAGACAGAGAATCTCTTGAACCCGTGAGCTTAGAGGTTGCAGTGAGCCAAGATCATGCCATTACACTCTGGCCTGGGCAACAAGAATGAAAGTCTTGAAATTAAAAAAATGAAATAAAATAAGCAAGGAAAAGTGGCAATTATTTTCTTTATTGGAATTCAATGTTTGAAACAGTTTTTCAGTTAAGAGTTTACTAATATGTTTTATTTGTATAATAGATACTCCATCTGCTCTCTCATAGCTGTGGTCATGACTGCTAGTTTTCTCCATTAACACTTTTCCTCTAAATTTTAACTGGGTACATGGATGCCCAGAATAACAAGCACATTCCCGGGGTTGTCTGGAAGCCTGCTGAGGTCATGTGACCAGCAGTTACTGCCAGTAGGATGTTAATGGTAGTGCTGTGTGTGCAACTACTGGGCCATGCTCTTAAATGGCAAGACATCTGTCCCCTTGCCACATCTTCTCCTACTCACTGGCGGAGTACCATATCATGCACATGGCAGAACAACAAGGTCAAAAAATATTAGCTGGCCTTTACATATTGCTATGTATTACTGCTATAAGAGAAATATTTCTAAATGGCATATTTCACAGTTTACATGTCCTATAACATTTTTTATCTTAGCGCTGAAACCAAAGTAAAATTTAATTCCTAATGTCCTACATTTAAATTAATTTTTTTAATTCCCCTATTGTTTACCCTTATTAATATGAATGTCAGTAATAACTATACTCAAAACATTAAAAAATTAGTTTTCAAATGTAATTTGGACATTTGGGAAACATTACATTTTTATCATATAAATATAAGTGTTCCATAAAACAGCTGTGTCACTAGTGAATTGAAGTAACATGTTAAGTATAGCTCCTTTCTAATGTTCGTCACATACTATTCCTTTGGTATTTTTTTTAGATCTTTAAAATGTCAATTCATATTTTTGGGAGCAGTAGCTGAAATGTTTATGGCATTTTAATAGTCAATAGTTTCTCCTGGATAGCTCACAATCTGGTATAAATGTTATCTCTCCATTTATATATGTGTATGTGTGTATATATATATACACACACACACATACATACTCATATATGTCTTCACATATACTCACATGCATATACACACACACACACACACATTCATGTCTAACACAGATAGAGACACACAATATTTTTAAAGTGTTTTTTCCTCCCTTAAGTCAACCTTTTAAACAGTCCTTAAAGCATTTGGGAACTTTTGGAATGCTTGCTTTCATTCATTCATTCATTAACTCAGATAGTTACTAAGTATACATTTCATACTAGGAATTGTTTCAGTTACTCTACTAAATGCTTGAGATGCAAAGTGGTCAGGATAAATACAGTCTCTTTCCTCAGGAAGCTTAATTTCTGTTGGGGCAATAAAGAGAAATGGCCAAAAAAAAAAAAAAAAAAAAAACTGCAAATGATAAGCGACACAAAGAAAACAGAAATATTGTTAAAATTGAGGATACAATTTTGGGAGGCTGAGGCAGGTGGATCACTTGACGTCAGAAGTTGGTGACCAACCTGGCTAGCATGATGAAACCCCATCTCTACTAAAAATACAAAAATTAGCTGTGCATGGTGGCACGCACCTGTAGTCCCAGCTACTTGGGAGGCTGAGGCAGTAGAATCACTTGAACCTGGGAGGCAGAGGCCTGGAAGTCAGAGCGAGACTCCATCTCAAAAAAAAAAAAAAAAAATTGAGAATCCAAAGATGGCTGTAAGCTAGATCTTTAAATATTGGAAACATATTTTGTGAAGATCAAAGACAAACACTCTCTAAAGAGAGGTTACAGAATGTTCAAAAGCTCAGAGGGGGGAAAATGCTTGGGAATTCAAGGAAATGAAAGGAGACTAGTGTCACTGTAACTTAGTACTCAAGAAATAGGAAAGGCAGGCAGGAGTTCGATCATAAAGGTCATTATAGGTCTTAGTATAGAAGTGGACATTGCATTATGGCTTCAGATGCATTTTAAAGACAGTCATATGAAGGTGCAATCTGTTTGGCAAAGATAACTTTTGTTGCTTCTTAAGGATTGACTAGGCTAAGAGTGAATGCAGAGATAACCACTCAGGAGGTGGTTGAAGTAGTCAAAAGAGTGACAATGATAGCAGTGGAGATAGAAAGAGGCGAAAAGAATCAAGACATAATTTTGGAGGTAGACTTAATCAAGAAGTCTTAGTAATAGTCTTTGGCCATAAGACAAAGGGAGGAATCAAAGAATGGCTTCAGGTTTTTGGCTTAAGCAGCCATTTCCTGTTGGTACCACTTTGTATGAAACAAATAAGTCTACAGTCAGGTTAGCAGTGAAGCTGAGGAGTTCAGTTTTAGGTATATTATCTTCATGTTTCTTTGAAATACTCAAATGAAGTGGCAAACAGTTTGAACTCAGATGAATAAAACTGGTATTTCTCAACGTATGAATTTTGCTAGAGCCATGATACCAATGAGGTCAGCTCCTGGAATTGAGAACCGTGAACCAGGAAGAAAAGAAAGTCCAGAGCTGATCCCAGAGGAACACTGATATCTCAACAAAGAAAAGGCATAAAAGCAGACTGAGAAGGAATGATAGGGCAAAAAGAAGACATATCCTGAGATTTCAATACCATGAAAACCAAAATATAGTATTTGAATAAAGAGGAGATGGCCATCCATGTTGAGTGATGCTGAGCAGCTGAATGAAATGAGGACACATAAGTTGCCAGTGGTGAACTAGACAAGAATGATTCTAAGGGGATGATGAGCGTGAGAGCCAGAATGGAGTGGGTTTAAAAGTGAAAGTCAAGTAATGCTTTTGCAAACAGCTCTTTTGAGGTGTTTGTCTAATAAAGGCAGCAGATAAATAAGATAGCAGTTGGAGTGGGATGAGGATCAAGAGAGGTTTGTTTTCTTATGAAACATAAGAACATGTTTGTGTTCAGAAAAGGCCTATTCAGAGGGGATGATTCCGTGGTGAGAGCAAGATCAATGTAGAAGGGAAAGGGGCTGCCTAAAGGAGAACTGTAGTTCCAAAGCACAAGTAGAGAGGCAAATGTTTCTCAGAAGTCCTCCTTCTCCCCAGAAAAAAGGCAAAAATGAATACAGGTGCAGGTTGGTTGCAAGTGGGGTTTTGTGAAGATGAAAAAGTTCATGTTTGATAACTTTTATATTCTCAGTGAGATTATCATTTGAGGGCAAAAGGAGGAAGGAATAAGAGAGGTTTGAAAAAAGAATAGAAGGCATGAAATAGACATCTCTAGGAGTGAAAATACGAGAGAACTATAGTAGCATGTCCAGGTAATGTTGCGTGTTCGTTAGATATTTGTAATCAGGAGGACAAATTGATCCAGCCTCTTGGTTGTGTGCCTTTTTTCCCTAGAGGGCTAGTGTTGATCAAGGATTGTAGTTTTGTCAGGCACCTGTCAAAAAAAAAAAAGGAAAGATTTTGAAAGTACTAGCAAATAACTAACATATTAAAGAACCAATAGACACTTGGTTCTCAAAATTGCCTATACATTGGAATCACCTGGGGAGTTTCAAAACCACTGACGTCTTTGACAAATACCTAGAAATTGTGATTTAATTGGTCTTGGCTATGGCTCGGGCATTGAAAAAGAATTTTAAAATGATTCCCCAGTGATTCTTAAGGCTAGGAAGTGAAGAGAGAATTTTAAGAGGTCGTAAAAGGTATAGGAAAGTTCTCCTGTTTTAGAACAGAAATTATAGTGAGCACAGCGAGAGGATTTTGGAGGAAGAGAAGAAAAGTTCAGATTGTGGTATGTGGTGAGTTCAACTATCAGTGCCTGGCCGGGAGGCTGAACTTGGATTTCCTGTAACAAACAAAGCAAACCCCAGTGGGGCTGCTGCTGGGTATTACCGAGAAGCTTTCTAAAATATATTTTCATCAGTAAATAAGGTTTAAATCAGAAGCCTTTCTGCCTTCCTTATATTTTATATATATATAGATAGATTTGTATATAAATATATACAAAATGTGTGTCAATAGATTTATATACAAACAAAAATCATGGCGATAGAGAACAAACTATTTTTTGTTTATAATGTAGGTCATCTGACATGTGTACATATGTTTTTCCAGCTTTCTTGTTTAGGACTCTCATTATCATGATGTTATTCTAGTTTCTGTAATGAGTGATACCTGTGGAGAAAGAGGCATAATTACCAACTGGCAATTTTCTCTCTCAGCAGTATTAAGAAATTTCCATTACTAAATTTAAAGGATTTTCTCAATACAATTATATTGTATTTTGACATTTGAAAATTCTGTAGGACATTCTTTAATGAATATGTTACATTCTCCCCAAAGCCACAGGGGAAGTCAGATGGATTTTGTCCTAAGTGTCAGTCTGCATTTGTTGATCGCTACATTAGACTTCAGTATAAAATGTGTGATCTTACTTCAAATCTTCCATCTGTGGTTGTTTAGTGTCAAACTTGTAAATTCTTCTATTTTTCTGATAGATAGGAATACAATAAAGATTTAAATGTCTTCCTGCTAAGTGCTGGAATTGAGGCAGTTATAGAAAGACAAAATACACTCTCCTGAACAGTGGGAGTGCTAATTTTTGGCATTTTCTTTTAGCTTGTTGAGGCAAGTTTACTGAATGTAACATGACTCATAGAAGTCTGTAAAACTGAGCTGTGAAAAACTGCAAAATTCTCAATATGAGCAGTTGTAAATGGCTTGAAGCTCTGTTAAAATGCTCAGAGATACAAATAGCATATATTCCAAATGGCACAGACTTAAAAGAAATGGCCCTGATTTGATTCACGGCACATTGTTAACCAAGGTTAGCTGGCATTTAATGAGAACCTACCATGAGCATGACATTGCACTAGGAGTTAAGGAAGTGCTGCTACAATTACCTGGGGAGCTTTAACATATTGAAGCCCAAGAGCCTGACCCCAACCATTTGAGACAGAATTGCTGAGTGTAAGGCTCTGGCAGTAGTTGTTTTGAAAACTCACACCAAATGATTTTAATTCGTGGAGGTACAACACAGAGATCCACTGAGGGAAGAACATGCAAAAATGAAGATTGAGCCAGAGACAGATTGACCTGGGTTGTGCTGGAATCACTGGAAGCCAGGCGAGAGAATGTCTTTAGCCCTCTTTCCCAGGTGATTTAAATGCCCACTACTGGAAAAACTCCTGCCAGGTTAGCTTTCACAAGAGTGATTTCATCTCAGATCCTTCCTGATGCTCATAACCTTTGAGAAGAGTCACTTTAGAGAACATTGCTTATGTAACTTACCCACATTTTTTTCTACCCACCCACATTTACCAAACTGAATACAGAAAATCTTTTACAAATATAAAAAGATTATACTAGTATTCTGGAGACAAAAAAAAGAAGCATCTGAACCGAACTATCTCTAATTCTTTCAGCTTGGTCTCAGGATAGGATGCCGCGGAAATACTGCTACATTTCTTCCTTTGGGATATTTGTGATTGTCAGTGGCTGTGGTGGTGACTCCTTTTGAATTTCTCCTCAGTTGGGCTGTATCCAGCTGAGGCCCTTTTAAAGATGGAGGGGGGGCCATAGGAATATACCCACTGCAGTGTCCAGGTGTGACCAGGTGCAGATATTTTCTGTTTTTCATCCATGTAAGCTAGGTCCACCTCTGTTCTCATGCCTCTGAGGCAATGTCCGTGTGAGGATGGACATTGTATCCTCACATGGAGAAATAGACAGAGATGCAAGAAAGTGTTCCTTTAAATTTTGAGCCCTTTTATAAAGGTGTTTTTTCCATTTGTGATGTAAGAGCCCTTAGGACTTAATCACCTCCCAAAGGCCACATCTCTTAATGCTGTTCCATTGGTGATTAAATTTCAACAGGAATTTTAGAGGAGACATTGTCGTTTAAACCATAGCAATTCTATCTATCTATCTATCTGTCTATCTATCTATCTATCTATCTATATCGATCGATCAATCGATCAATCTATCTCCCTGCCTCCCTCCCTCCCTCCCTTTCTCCCTCTCTCCCTCGCTGAATGTATTCATTATCCACACAACTCTGGCTTAGAAGGATACCTGTAGTATCTAAACCTCTCCAGCTCCATTGTTAGGTTATAGACAATTGAGTTTGCAGAGCGGAGGTACGGTGTACTTTAACAATTATATAGAAATATATACATTTTTATCAAGCCTTATTTATTACTTAATTACCTAGCATTTTATAAGCACTTCAAAGTTTCATTTTCTAACCATGAGCCCCAGTGACTCACGAAAGATTCCTTTAAATACAGGGAACTGGATAGGTCACCTTTAAGGGCTGGTCAGGGGAATAGATTGCTACCCTAGGAATAAAGATACATTAATATATAATGGGCACTAATTCTAGCCTTGAGTCTGTAATTTGTTGTTACATCTTCAATTAAGCCTTCCCTTGATTTGATCCCAAAGACCCACCTGAGTGAGAGCCTCACTTTATTGTTGGACATGCAAATAAGTGAATAGCCCTCCCCTTTCCCCCACATCACTCTACAGAGTACTATGGTATGGGTTTCCTTCACAGTATTTCTGCCATGTTGTTAAGTTCTTAAATCATCTCTCACCTTCACTAATTCTCGCCTTTCTAATTTTGCTATATTAGTAGTGCTTGTTATTTGGGTCACAGCCACTTAGCACACTTTTTGTAAGTTTCTAGAGGTTACCAGAAAACCTACAGATCTTCTTTCCAAAAAGAATTTATCAGAGGCTTCATTTTAGCTCAAAGACCGAATACCTGACTCTGCCAGTGTTATCCATGCAGGCTGGGAGAATCCATAGGCTGAAAAATGTCATTGATGATGTATTGTGAAAATGGTGAGCTATTTGACTGTCATCTCATAGAACGTAGTGATGAGTGCTCTAAACACAGATATTTTGCTCTGGCAACCTTTCTCCGGAACAACTCGACAATAGGAGACTAGGAGTTTAAAAGATGAACTTCTCTGCCTCTAAAATTTTAGATTATTACCTAAGTCCTTACTTCTCCATCCCAACATGGCCCACCTCCCATTAAAAAAAAAAAAAAAAAAAAGATGAAAGTGACCTATACATACTGTCTCAAAATAGTAAAGAGAATCTCTCAGTTACTTGAAAAATACAGTTAGTTTTCATTTTTCCTTCTCACTAAGAGAGACAGGTTTCTCTTTGGCGATATATTTTTTTTTTGAGAGGTTGAGGGGATACAGATTATTTCGATGACTTGTCTCAACTTGACAGTCTTTTAGCACCCTACTACTCTAAAAATGGCTATAATTTCTTGAAAATTTACTCAGAGAAAGGCAGTACACTGAGTGCTTTACATATAATATCTCTTTTAAAACTTTGTCATACCCCTGAGAGGTAGATATGATTCCCTTCTCTTCACACCTAGGGAAATGTAAGGTTAAGTGGCTTTCAGATTTATAAAGCAACCAGAATTTGAACCCAGCTGGTCTGTCTCCAAAATGTAGGCTCTGCATCACTACCCTGTATAAGACAGTAGTGTTATTTTGCCTGAAATGAATGCTAATGTTAGTAGTGGTGTTGGTGCATCTCTAAGTACAGTCATCCATCCAGAGGAGATGCTACAAAGAGGAAAACAGCAGATCAAATGTTATATTGTGCTGTGGTCTATCAAACAAGTCAAGGGAGAAAGTAATTTGTTTCCAAATTATGAACCAATGTTACAAACTACTTAATGGTTCTCTTTGTTTACTTGTGATGGTTGTTTCTTCATTCTACTCTAATTTGTCACCTACTGCTGAGCTGGGCACTATCCTAGGAACTGGGTCACAGAAGAGAACACTTACTCTTAACTCAAGGAGCTCACTCTCCAGAGAGGGAACAGAGCAAGACAGATGCAAGTGTGTTAGGAAATTTCACCTTCAAGATCTGCATAAAGCACTGTGAGTACTTCAAGAAGAGCATGAAACCAATACTTAGGCAAGGAAGTGGCAGGCCGTGAAGAAAGGACTGGTTTGGAAGAAGAGGTTAAGTTTAAAGTATCCCTTTCACCTCCATCCTGATCCTCTGTGTAGTCCCATCATTGAAATGGTGGCTACACAACGCTAAGAAGGTGAAATGGAATGAGCGCCATACTAATTGAGATCATGAATGATGAGATAAAAGGCTGAACTTAGAAGCAGAGATCAGATCATAGAGGGCTTTTGAAGGGTTTTGCAGGAGATTGGCATGGTCAGATCCACAGTTTAGATATGTTACTTGATTGATAATGCAAAAGACGGATTTGAAGGGGCTGTCACCTCAAACTAAATACAGAAATGAAAGACCTTTTGCCACCAGAATTCTTTCATATTGGTTTAAAGTTGTGGGTCTAAATTCTTTCCACACTCGTCACTTCAGTCAGTAAATTTTATATACCGCCACTCTGGATGAGTTTGAAATCACCCACTTCATTTTTTTAAAAAAATAAGATCTCGCTAAAGATTACGAAGAAAATAGTTTCTATTTTCCAGGGCCTCACTAATACTAGAATCCCTCTGTTGACTCAAATAAAAGAGATATTCGTTAACTGTGCCTAACTTATCGTGTACAAAATAAAATACCATTACATTATTTCAGGTAAATTATTTTTGCTGCATATTTGTATTCTAGGTAATCAAATACTAGAAAATTGTTTTAGTCTATGAGACAAGAGTTGTGTTTCTTTGTACAAGTTTGAATCATCTTCTGCATTGTATTTCACAACTCAAAACTGACACAGCTACTTGATTTAAGCAATTTTAAAAACGTAAGGTAGTATAGGTGTAACATGTTATGCGTTATCATTGGTAATTTTTTTTTAATTTGGTGTCTGTAAACTGAGTAACTATAGGTACAATTGAAAAATGTGTTCATTTTTTAAGGAATTTTGTAATACAGCAAAAATTACAACCTGATTTATCTTTTGTAAAAAACATTTTATATAACTATGTTTCTTAAAGTAAGTTGTACCCATGGAAGTATAAGTTATAAATGAGAAAAAGCAATACTATAACTTTTAAAACCATAAACAGGTCTGTAGAAATGCCTATAATACTTGTCTTTCCTCTAAAAATACACTTAGGAAATATATCTACAATTAACAAAAAAGATTGTACTATGAAGCTTAAAAATATAAGCCTAATTTCAGTTTTTACAAAGGAATTTTATAGCATAAGAGAAACAACCCAGAAACAGCTTTTCAACTTTGTTTGCACACAATTGTCTAATAGACTCTTCCAAGTTAAATCTAATAGAGCCAAATGTGATAGGTGCTTGAGCTTCACCAGCACACACAAAACCATCCTTCAGAGATACCATTTTGAAATATACAGAGATGACCAGGTGGAGGTGAAAAGATGAAATGACAAAGATGAGTTAGAAAGCCTAGGTAATGCATACCTTTTCAGTACTTGAATCTTTTATACATTATGTTTTTATTTTATGTGGGTCATAGATAAAACCTCCATGGTATACTTGATAACAAATTGATAAAGCTGGCAAGTGAATTTATTATGAAATTGTTATACTGAGTTATTTTTATAGTCTTTCCTTCCCAGCATAGTAGTCAGCTGTATTATCACCTTTCTATAAACAAGAAGACATTCAGATATCTTAGATTATTCCAATATGTTTTTTTATAGTTTAGTAAGAAACATTATCTGATCTATGTGGTTAAAAAGGTTATTTTAAAGTACTACGACTTTCTCCACATTTAAAATTTTATTTGCCTTTTTGTTATAATGTAGAAATGCTGTGCACTTAAAAATTTTTTTTTAAGATCAGCTTATTTTATACCTACCTATAGACTAAAATTGTGGTATGATGAGAGCTTAATTATTATGTGTTGAACAAATAAACATTCATAAGCCTGGTGCATTCTGCGAAATCCATTTATTGACTTTTTAGAGGACGTTTTACTTATTAAAGCAAGACTCTCATGAAAGCTATGTGAACATAAGATGTCTCTCTTTGTTTCTTTCTTTTAATTAGGATATTTTAAAATCCTTTGTGTATGGACTGTACTATAAATGAGGCCAAATAGATACTAGTAGAATAAATGAAAAGTTGAACATGGTATTTTGCTTGCAACGTTGGAAAGCTACTATTTTGTTATTCATTAGTCATTCCAAGTATTTTTGGAGCAGACTTTTCTGATAGCTCCTAAAGAGAGTTTGATGGTATACTCCTTTTGTATGCCCTTTGAAGAGGTATAATCAAACAATTACTTGATTACCTGATGCAGGCAGAGCACCTCCTCTACACGTATAGCACAGTGTATAAACCCAATTCCAGCAATGTGACTATCTTCAAGTGTATATCATCTGTGCATCCTCAGCAGGGTGATATCAACCCCAATAGGGGCAAAAATTGATTTTTCTGGTAGAACAAATAAAACCTTAGATATTACAATAGTGTGTGGCTCTCCAGAGTGCCACAGCATATAAACAGATATGCAGTAGTATTTGGAACATCAAAACTTCATGGAGTGGTTACAATTTGGAAAAAAATGCCTAAAGAGGCTTCTGCAGGGTAAGTGAGGGAGTAGGTAGGGAGGATACATAATGAAAAAAGGATTGAGAAACACTGCATTATTCATATTGTCATTTCTGGCCTTCTACTCAAGGGTTGCCCACTAGAGTCTGATTACCTCAAAATAGTACCTTAATGGTAATTGTTTCAGTTTTCTAGTTTGATGTGTAAATTCTTCTTTGAGAGCAGAAGGGTAAGATTTTAGTCCCAGCCTAGGCATTCGCATTTTGCTAAATGTTCTACTTTGTAAAATAAAACAAAGACTTTGTCCTCATATTGTTCCTTACATTGGCATTGAGAACACTTACTCTCTTCTCAAGTAGCTAGAAGTTAAGATATGTTTTACTAGTTTGAAAATGAAAAAAACTCTCAATGACTGCCAGCCTACTTCCAACTTCATTCCTTTATTCTTCCTTGCTTTTCCTCCTTCTCTTGCCAATATATGCTGCCCCCAACTAAATGAGGGCAAGAGGTGCCTGAGCAAATGTAACATCAAAGGCCAGGCAGCTTAAGATAAAGAGCTGATACTTTTAAATTCTAATTTTCTTTCCTACAGACACCCATCATTCTTTGAGTAAAAGACAAGGACATCTGTGCATTTTAATCAGTTGACTTCAAGGTCACATATTTAAATTATAAAAAGGTCTGATATAGAACTATTACTATATGGATATAATGAAAATTATTTTTTAGTGAAGAAAATAATCATTATACACATTAACGTTTAATATATTGAAATCTGTAAGTTTAAGCGTGGTTTTGTTTCCTCAAATCAGTACCTTGGATACACACAAGACTTGTTTCCTGATGAGTCACAGATATTTTCATAACTGCTGTCTTGCTTTATCATGGAAAGATCAATTGTAAGAAGCTGATATAATTATTAGGAATTAAAGTTAGAAAACTGAATTTTTGAATTTTGCTAATTAGCAGACATTTTGCCACTTTCCGACCCTTAGCAAAAAATATTTTATAACAACCAGAATTTCCTTTGCAACTTCGAGAGAGAGAGAGAGAGAGAGAGAGAGAGAGAGAGAGATGATATATATGTGATACCTAAGTTGTTTTTGTTTTTAAATTGTAATTAAATAAAACAGTAAATGTCTTCTTTTTTAGGGTGGCTGAAATATGCAATATTAGCAGTAAGCATTGGACTGAAGATGGTTCTTTTTAACCATGATTTTAATACTCATTTGTTTTAATTGTTTTGGTAATTATAATAAAAGAACTAGGAAATGAACCTGAGAAACTATAAAACACACACACACACGCACACGCGCACACACACACACAGTGACTTAAAATACATACTTTACAAATTGAGAAATAGGTTACCAACCTGTAAAGCTCATAACTATTTTATCATTTTTTCTCTTACTTGCCAAACTTCATTATATAGTTATGTGTGCTGATCCTGCTTCCTCATACTCTACCCACCTCTCAAACCCTTGCACTTTCCCTGATGCCGTCTCACAATTCAGAAACTTTGGTTTCTAAGATCATCATTGACTTGTAGATCTCTGCACCCACTACCTGAACTCCTTTGACCTCTGGGTTCAGTTTGACTCCTCAGGTTCTCCTGCTCTTTCTTCTTTGTTATGTTATGATTCTCCTGTCTCCTTCACAGACGACTCCTCCTCAGTTTCTTCTATAATGTAGTAATACATCTTTCTCAGGTGTCCTACTGGTTCTCTTTTGTTGCTTCCCTACCCCTCTCAGAAAGCTCATCTACTTTTATGCTTCGACTATTTCTTTAATGTAAATAACTCCTATATCATTATCTCAAAATCCAACCTTTGGTTCTGAATTACAAACGTAAATTTTGAAGCTGACTGAGATCTCTCCCTGGTTATCTTCCTGGCTCCTTTGAGTCACTAAATCCAAAACTGAAGTCATCCTTCCTATAAATCTTGATACCCTTTCTTCTTTCTTTTTTTCCTTCTCCCTTCTCCTTTCTTTCTTCTTCTTCTTTTCCTTCCTGCTTCCCTCTTCCTCTTCCTTCCTCTTTCCTCCTCTTTCTTCTTTCTTCTTTCTCCTCATTATTCTGGTAATTAACCATTGAAATCTAGGAGTCATTTTAGTTGTTCCTTTTATCTGTTTGTTTTTAACATCCAGCCCGTAGCTAAGTCACAGTATCCTTATTCTTCGTGACCTTTTCCCCGTACACACTTCCACATAATTTTATATGTCTGTTGCATTTGTTTAGACTTTTGCAGTTTATGAAGCATTTTTGCATGCAGAATGTCACTTTTTACAAAAAACCTGCAAGGCCAGTGTCTTTTTTATAATTTTTATTTTGGGACAGCAAAAATTAATGGTTAAAAGTTCAGGTTTGGAGCCACTGCCTACATTCCGATCCTGGCTGCTTAGCTTCCTAGCTGTATCATTTTCGACTTGTTACTCTATTTTTCTCTGCCTCAACTTCATCGTTTGAGACAGGGGATTATAATGGTACCTATTTCACTGGGCATTTGTAAGAATTCAAATATTTAATGATGTTGAGAGTTTATGTTAATGCCTTTTATTTAATAAATGTTCGATAAACGAAAAGTTAACGCAGCAGGAGGTTACACATTGTAAATGACATATTACAAATTTTAAGTAAGTCCTAAAATTTATGTCTTTTGTATCCATATTCCATGCCTCACCCACTGTATGACACATCATTTTGCCTTTTAAAAAATTCTATAGGAGAAATTCTTTATTTAACTGGAGACTGGACTAATTTATATTCAGAAAATTATTTGAAAGTGTAAAACTGCAATATAATTTGTAATTAAATAAGTCATTTCACAGGGTTTACCTTATTGATGTTTATACCCTGTGCTCCCACCATTCCTAAAAAGTATTTCTTTAATGGGTCTCAGGAATAACATTGAAGTAAGTATGTATGTATTCCTGGATAGTAGTCTAGAATGTCTCCCGAGTTATGAATATTTAGATATTCATGAGTCTTGACATCTGTCACTTGGAGTGTTAAAAGTTTCTCTTTACCCCCAAATACCTGACACATTTAATGATTCTTTGTAAAGTTTCAAGAAGGAAAACTTTGTTAAAGTTTCTTTTTTATACATTCGTGTGCCAATTTATGAGGCACTCCAATATTGTTGTGCCGTAATTCTGGATTCTTATTTTAATCTTTTCAGGGTAATTCAAGTCTCTTGGATATTTTTTTTTACTGTCTAGGTGAGCAATTGCATTTATCTATGAATAGCTTTGTTTATCCTGTTTAAAGTTGAATATATTATGTTTATTTGACATTAGGTAAACATTAAATACATAAGATATTTGTTCTGTGGTAATAGCAGATTTTATTTGAAGTCTCCTTCTGCACTACCCAGGTTTCTTCCTGGAAGATTGGAGATTTACCAGTTTTGGTACAATTATGTTAACTAGATTTTACTGTGTATCTACATGTACAAAACGTCTCACTGTACAAAGTAAGGCACAAAACTGAAATGTCCTTCCTACATAGTCCAGATCAAAGTTCTAAACCATAAGGAAGAAGAGGAGCAAAAGGAGATTATTTATCATTGGACTTAGCTCCCTTTGAAATAATTTTCACATAACAACCCTGTTTGTATGTCATTGGAGAAGACAAGGAGCCATAAAGGGACATTAGAAAATGGCTATTCTGTGGAAAGCAGTTTATCCAGCTAAAAAAATTATGTTTTTGTGACTGAAGGAAAGGTAAGTCTGAGTCAGAGGAGGGGATATTTAACTTGGTTAGTAAAGAATGGACAGAATTTCTGTAGGCAAAACCAGGCATTGCAAGTCAAAGAACTAACTGGAGAGAAGGCTTAGAAGCAGGAAACTTGGGTCCTGATCAGATTACTACATGTCATCTTTGAAGCAGGGTCTGCATATTGGGAGATAAAGTACAAAAGATAGCAAAGAACCTTTACTCAGCCCGGTGTGAATAGTAGAGATGAGCATCTCCAAATGGCATAATTTAAGTAATGAAGCTGTTAGATATGACAAAAGTTAAATGCAACAGCCATTAAGTTACTAACTGTATTGCTTCACGTCTGTGTTCTTTCCTTTGCTATACGATTTCTCTCATTTAGAACTTTGTCTCCTGTAGATGTACAAAGAATGAGTTAGCCATGTGGAAGAGTTTATGGTTTACCTGTCTGGAGGGTAGTAGTTTGTATGTTGTGGGAAAAGATTTGTGTTCAAGTGCCGTTATCTTGAAGACACTAAGATGGTTTGTTTATGTATGTTCAACCTATATATGTTTGAATTCTCCCTTTTATTGCCTTCAAAGCCATTTGATAGCCCAATTCATAATTTTATAGTCACATTTTTCAAAAATCAAAATCAGCATTACCCAGAGCAAAGAGAGAGGGCTGAAGCAAGCAAGTACAAACACTGAGAACCTTTTCTTCTTATTGGGGGAAGGAGTTCACAGTGTTTCCCACCAGCTGTCATGCTGCTATGGAACTTTCTTCTCCTTTCTTTGGCACCAGTGGCCTGAGAGGAAGCAAGAGCTGATAGCAGGGAAGCAGACAAGGCTAACTAGCTGTTGGCAGGAACCTGGAGCCATAGAAGCATCATCCAAAGGCAAACCAATACAGGCTCTTTGATTAAGTTATAAGCAGGTAGTTAAGTCTCTCTACTTGGGGAGTTAGAGCTCTGACTACAGAAGAAAGGCTGTGGGAGATGGAGACCTAGAAAAGTAGCAGCCGGCTGTGCCTTGAACAAGCCTTGGATTCTTACAGAAACACTCCACTAGCCTGGAATGATACCAGTGTTCAATTAAACCCACATCAGTTATCAGATTCTGAGTATTTAAGGAAACATGTTCTTACTAATCTTTTTTATTTTTATTTTTTTTCCCTATAGCTATGTGCTTCCCTTTTAAATGTCTGTGCTTAGCTCTTAAAGAGTAATTGACTAGGGAAGTTTGTTAACCTCTGTCACTATGTGTATTTGCTGTGACCACAGGAACTCACTCTGACTTAGCAGTAGCATATCCTAATCATAGGCAAACAAAGTAGCACAGTCTGTCTTCACTACTAAACTTTTGAGTCTAAACCTAAAGTTACAATAGCCACAAAGCCACATGTGTAGAATCAATTTCATAGTTGGCTAAGTTATTCCTTGCTTTCATATCCAGTTTTTCTGCCTTATTTTCTACTACTTAAAATGGTGTGGAATCCTTCAGTTGGTGCCCTATTCACATACAGAACATTTATACATTTTTACAAGGTTCTCCATTAGCAAATTATTTTCAGAGTCATTTTTAACTTACTTGCAAAAAATCTGGATTCAGTTTGAGTTTTGTAAAATAACATTTTCCCCACCATTTCCTTCGTGTGGCTAATTTTCTCCCGCAAGAGTATTTTGAGTCTTCTGTTTCATGCAGCATCAAAATGGCTTCGGAATGAATGGTGAAAGTCCATTACTGTTGCTATGAAAATGTGTATTAAGAAAATAATATCTAGTTCTTACAGCATTGTTTGCAAAAGTATAACACTCATTCTCGATTTAGTCTCATTTTCTTTGTTCATTGTCTTATCCTCAGCTTTGTTACATTTTTATTATTTATTTTAAATTTAAAAATGTGCCAAAAATGGCATATAGGTCAAAGTATCAGTAGCAACATGAACATTTGAAATTGTATCTGCTATTAGTGTGGCATTCAGAAAAGGAAACCTAACCTCTGATAAATAGACAACTGAAGTGCTTTATCTGTGCTCTTCTGATTTCAATGTTTCTCTCCCTGATGGTATAGATATGTTCCTCTGTATCCACCCCCTTTCTACCCCGTTGCACTTTCTGTTTTTTTTTTTTCTTATGGCTCACATAAAAACCAATTTTGCATCTGTAAAGAAACATTTGTTAGACACTTTTTTTTTATCTGTCTCTACACTTCAAACTGGGTATTCAAAAAAAAAAAGATAGGCATTTTCCATGAGGAATACATAGTCTACTAATGGAAGCAGACATCATTTACTTCATTTTTTTTCCTTTCAACATTTATTTAATAAATCTTTGAGTGTGTACTGAGTGCTTGCTGTAGTAGAAATCATAGATGAAAATATAGGATATCTGTCCCCAGTCTAATAGAAAGATAGGCAAAAACAATGCAAGCACACACATACAAAACACAGCATAACGCTATTTAAATACTTTCATTAGTAAAGAAAAAAATATATGCCCAAGATCAAGTGGAAGCACAGGAGAACACTAAAGCCTTTTTGCAGGAGTTTAAAAAAAAAACTCTCAAGAGACTAAACAGCTACGACGTGAAATCATACAAACAATAGCAGAACATGCAAGGTACAAAGAAAGCAGAGGTCAGTAATAAATATACTTCATTTGTACACTTGATAGTGGAATTGGAAGTACACTCTTACACATATTTTTATAGCTCTTTCATTACCTTCCCTAATGCCTGTACATTCATAATAGATTTCTAGTTAATGTTGTTCAAATTATGTACTTAGTTGCCAGTACAATGAAAAGTACACAGAGAGATAGAAGTTCCAGTGCTAGTTTTGATACTTCATACCGGTATAATCTTAGAAAGTCACATTACTTTCCTGATCTATTGTCTGAAAACAGAAATAATGTTCCCTCCCATATTGAAGGGTTGTTGTGAAGATTATTTTTTGAAGTAACTGTTAATAATTGTAGCACACAGCCCATGTATATAGGAGGCTCTTTGCTTTTATTGTAATATTGTGATTATTTTACATTCCATTTGTTTAAAATCATCTTCCATTTTCTTAATTTTTAAAAAAAGTGTTAAGAGATGTATAATTACCCTTCAATATAGTAATGCTAATAAGTCTTTAGCATTTCAAATAAAACTGGTTTATAAGTGCGTTTATATTCATTCTATCACATTTATGTGGAATATAGAAATCTGATTTTGCACTTATGGACATTGCTGATGAAGATCATTTTTTTGTTTGTTTATTTTGACAGCTTTTTTTTTTTTTTTTTTTTTTTTGAGACAGAGTCCCTCTCTGTTGCCCAGGCTGGAGTGCAATGGCACAGTTATGTGGAATATAGAAATCTGATTTTGCACTTATGGACATTGCTGATGAAGATCATTTTTTTGTTTGTTAATTTTGACAGCTTTTTTTTTTTTTTTTTCATTTCACCCTGCTTTCACTGTTCCCTTTAGTTCAAATGGACAGTGTCTTTGCTGGTATAATCCCATCTCTATTCCTGGCCCCTGTTGAGGTGGCTGATTAGTTTAGTGGTTCATACCCATGCTAATCTCCCTATGGAAAGTTCAATCAGCCACCTGCTTGGTGTTCTTTTCTGAACACACTCTCTTACTTTTTGTAATATGAACAA
>NW_012110874.1:1070843-1080417 GCF_000951045.1 Mandrillus leucophaeus | reverse complement strand
TGGCACAATCTCAGCTCACTGCAACCTCCACCTCCCGGGTTCAAGTGATTCTCCTGCCTCAGCCTCCCAAGTAGCTGGGATTACAGGTGCCTGCCACCGCGCTCAGCTAATTTTTGTATTTTTAGTAGAGACAGGATTTCACTATGCTGGCCAGGCTGGTCTTGAGCTCCTGACCTCAGGTAATCCACCCACCTGGGCCTCCCAAAGTGCAGGGATTACAGGTGTGAGCCACCACGCTTGACCTATTTTGACAACCTTCTTAACATTGGACCTAAGCTTTTACTTTACCTACTATCCTGTCTTCGCCTTGTTGATAAGAACGTAACTACCCAAAGCAATTGTAATCATGTAGATAACATAAGGGATTGATGAGTTTGGCCAGATCAACCAAAGTTCAAATTGAAAATTGTTTTCCAAGTGCCCATAGCTCATTTGACTATTGCCTCAAGATGTTATACATAATTTATCAGGAGGAGGACTGGGAGAGCAGGGGTAGAGTGAGGGTACAGACCTAGCATGCTTCCCTTGTTCTAACATTCAGCACCACATTCCTGTCCCCCTTCAGCTCTTCTGAAATTGGGGATATGGATATTTGTCACTATGGCATGATTGGATGGAACAGGAGCATCTGTTTTTTATCACCGTGAACCCTGAATATCTGAGACAGGTCTCAGTTCATCTAGAAAGTTTATTTTGCCAAGGTTGAAGACGTGTGCCTATGACACAGCCTCAGGACGTCCTGTCGACCTGTGCCCAAAGTGGTCAGAGCAGTTTTATACATTTTAGGGGGCCATGAGACATCAATCAACATATGTAAGATGAACATTGGTTCAGTCCAAAACAGCGGGACAACTCGAAGCAAAGGTGGGACAACTGGAAGTGGGGAAGGGGCTTCCAGGTCCTAGGTAGATGAGAGAAAAATGGTTGCATTGAGTTTCTGACTAGGCTCTCCAAAGGAGGCAACCAGATATGCATTTACCTCAGTGAGCAGAGGGGTGACTTTGAAGAGAATGGAGGCTGGTTTGCCTTAAGCAGTTCCCAGCTTGTCTTTTCCCTTTAGCTTAGTGGTTTGGGGGCCCCAGGATTTATTTTCCTTTCACACCCTCCTACTACTTTCTTTAACTTTTACAGATCCTTTAAACCTTCTTTTGATCCCTCTCATCTACCACCCCCAATCATGTTAAGGAAATGGATATTCTTATTATTGTGTAAAATCTCTCCTATTAAATTGTAAGTTCTATGAGAACAGGGATGCTGCTGATGTATATTGAGCGATTAAGCGTGTTATCTGCTACGCAGATACACTTAAGTAGTTCTCAAGTTGTATTCTTCTGTTACAGTTAAACATATGACCACTTTAACAAACACGGGGCTTAGAGTATATTCTTTGGCTTGTATCTTTTAAAGGAGGAGTGTGCCTGAGAAAGACATGAAAGAACGTGGAGACCAAAGCGTTTTGCATTAAAACAGTGAATCTGTTACCAGAAAATGGTCCCTATACAGACCCCAAGAGAGGGTTCTTGGATCTAGGCAAGAAAGAATTCAGGGAGAGTCCATAGAGTAACATGTAAGCAAGTTTATTAAGAAAGTAGAGGAATGAACGAATGGCTACTCCATAGACAGAGCAGCCCCAAGGGCTGCTGGTCACCCATTTTTATGGTTATTTCTTTATGATATGCTAAACAAGGGGTGGATTATTCATGTCTCCTCGTTTTAGACCATTTTGGGTAACTTCCTGACGTTGCCATGGCATTTGTAGACTGTCATGGTGCTGGTGGGAGTGTAGCAGTGAGGATGACCAGAGGTCACTCTCATTGCCATGTTGGTTTTGGTGGGTTTTAGCTGGCTTCTTTACTGCATTCTGTTTTATCAGCGAGGTCTTTATGGCCTGTGTCTTGTGCCAGCCTCTGTTTCATTCTGTGACTTAGAATGCCTAATCATCTGGGAATGCAGCCCAGTAGGTCTCAGCCTTATTTTACCTAGTCCCTATTCAAAATGGAGTTGCTCTGGTTCAAACACCTCTGACATATATTCTCCCTCCATTTTATAAGAGAACTCTTAAGGGATATAGAGGGATGAAGATCCATCTTCTGTAACTTCTTCAGGCTGAATAGGGACAACGATATTCCTGCCTAACTGTTAGGTCTCTTGCATTCAGGGTAGAGAGGAGCTCAGTCAGAAAGCATTGGTATGGTGTGGTGACAGCCATTCATAACTCTTGAGTTCTGAAAAAAAGGTGATATCTGGAAGATTAATAAGTGTTCAGTTTAAGAGAACATTGAGTAAGCTTATCCTGCATTCCTACACGTGGAGTAAAACAGCAATGTATTCCACAAGAGTAAGGTAAAATAAGTAAAATTATCCCAAGTAAACTGAATTAGAAGGTTTTCCATGAACTGGGCAATTTTTGGAACGAAGCCACTGTGGGGTTGCTAGCCAGTTCCAGTGTGCCCAGAATTAGAATATTGACTCCAGATTTTTACATTACTCGTCCCTTTTATTTCTTTTGAGTAGCAGCCAGAGATCACTGGTTGGTTTACAGGAGTAAGCAGGGTCAGCCTGAATTGCAGGAAAAAACTCAAAAACAACTGATGAGACTAGAATCTATTAATAATAACAGGTGTACTATAGTTCTTGAAACTTAATTTCTCTCTCCAGTTTTCCATTTTTACTAGAGACAAATTATGGTAAGACTGTTTTGCTTTATTATACTGGCCCTGTTTATTTGTATAAAGTACAGCAAGAATAATTATTTTCGATATAGACCTTTTAATTGGCTTTGATGGAATTCTGTTGCATAAGGAATCTCACATAAGACTTTTATTTTTTGAGTTGAGCCCAGCCATGGATTTGTAACCTCAAACATCTATGAGTTGGATAAATTCCTCTACTCTTGAAGTCACAAGATAGCTTGGGGCTCCTGGGCTTATCAGAAAGTGACATTCTTGCTTTTCACTGTTCAAGAACCCTGTATGGAGACTGTGTAGACAAGGTATGAGGCCAGTTTTCCCAAAAGGCTTTTATTGTCTTTAAAGTCAAGGTCAATTCCTTAAAGGAAAGCACACTATTCCAGTCAATGCCTTGGTAAAATAACCAGTTTCTCCAGTTGTGTCCTGTTACAAAAGAAAACAGATTCTTCTTGTGCTTATGCAAATAACTGTATTGCCATAAATTAAGAATACCTGGCCGGGCATGGTGGCTCATGCCTGTAATCCCAGCACTTTGGGAGGCCGAGGAGGGTGGATTACAAGGTCAGGAGTTTGAGACCAACCTGGCCAAGATGGGGAAACCCCATCTCTACTAAAAATACAAAAATTAGCTGGGCACAGTGGTGGGCACCTGTAATCCCAGCTACTCGGGAGGCTCAGGCAGGAGAATCGCTTGAACCAGGTAGGCAGAGGTTGCAGTGAGCGAGATCACGCCACTGCAGTCTGGCCTGGGTGACAGAGCGAGACTCCATCTCAAAAAAACAAAAAAAGAATACTCACAAATAGTTTCCAAATTCTGGAGAAATTAGGTAGAGAGAAACAAATATGCTCCAAATTTTGTTCACAGGAGTATACTTTACTTAATTTTTAAAAGCTGCAAGTAGCTTAAAAGAGGTTACCTTGACTCTGAAAAACAAAGCAAAGGATCAGCAATGTTTTAAGCAAAATGTCAAAAAAGTTTTTTTAATCTTACATTAATTTAGTCCATGCAGTTAACTCCTGTTCTGCTTGATAGTCATAAACATTTCAGCTCTCCATGAGAGTCCTTAATGTTTTTTCTGTCTTCTAAAGTTGTACAAAGTAATCAGAAACCTGCATTTAAGAGCAACTATCAAAGTCCTATAGCTGATTATGAAACCATCTGTTGAAGAGAATCAAAACAGCACAACAATTTTCTGTGAATGACAAAATGTTTTAGGGCAGCCACAGTTAAAAACATGATTGACAAAGAAATTTGGTTACCTTTGTGGCATATGATGATTTTATATAACAATTATAGCAACACACAGTAAGTCCTATTAGAATTAGAGGAGTGTTACATAATTTTGGAACACGTACCAATAACATATTTACACAAACACAGTCCAAAGAAAGCCAAACACTATTTCACATTTGACAGTGCTTCCTGTATGATTTTTATACCAATAAGCCAAATTTCACCTTTGTATTAGTGTACTGTTAATGTTAAAACCAATTCTTAATAAAACTCATTGACATATCTACTCAATTTTAATGTTTGACCATAAGGTAAGATACTCATAAACCTTTTTTAACCCTTACAATTTTTATAATCTTTACAACTTTTTGTTAAAGGGTTATTTAGTGCTCTAAGAAAAACCTGTTTTGAGCCAAATTTCGGTTGCAAGGCAGATTACTCCAAAGATGATTCCTGGAGGGGAAGAGAATTAAAAAATGGCAAATGGCACACCGATATCAAACCAGCAAGAACTCACTTCCTAAGCCAGGAATTGAACCCTGAACCTGGGCAGCCATTGTGATAGTGGAGACCAAGAGAAAGTACTGCCATGTGGTTAAAAGGTCAAGCTCCCAAGGATGTAGAAGAAGAGAAGAGGAGAAATTCATCCAGTTTTGTTTCAGAGAACTGCAGCGAAGTTTGTAACTGACCCGTTTTCTGGGCCATCGTCAGCAGCAGGCTTATGGGGTACTAGGCCAGCATTGTATCCTAAGATGCCCCTCTTTATGACTAGACAACACAGAAAGACACAAAAAGCACACCAGATTCATTACAGCTTGAGATTGGCCTCGCATATCCTTTTTTCCATTAATCAAAACTTTACAGAGGAGATAAATAGTGACGTTCGAGCAGTAAGAAATTCTTATCGTTTTGCTGGCTTCTGGGTTCCTTAACCTGAGTGGCCCCAGTGGCCCGGCTGACTGCACCAAAGCCCTGGCGGCTAAGCTGCAACAAAGAGGAAAATTATCAAGTTTTCCCTTTGAGGGAGGATAAAACTCCTCATGTCCCATGGTCCTGTACTTGTGTAATTCTGTCACCCACTACTGTCAGCAAAGACTGCAAGGCAGATTACTCCAAAGAGCATAGCAGTTAACATCCCCTAGTGCTGAACCCGTTCTTTTCCGAGAAGGACTTTACCAAGAGGGTCCACTAACCCCCTAAATCTTATAAAGGACTCTAACCTTCCTACGTTGGGCCTCAAACCCAAGTTCAGTCAAGCGCCTTTACATTTTATTGAGAGGAGCCTTTAAACCTGTCTTAGGAGAGACTCTGACTCCCTTAAATTGGGCCTCTAATCCAACCCCACTCTTCACTCAGGTATGTGCACCCCACTTACCCAAAGTTGGCCAGTTGGTACACGCAGGTGATTTTCCTTTGGCTTGGGAATCTCTTTAGTTTGATCTTTTCCATGGACCACCAGAAAGATGTTACTGGACCCCACCACTTACCCAAAGTTAGTCTTTGGGTCAGGAGTTTCCTTAGTATTGTGCCTGCTATGATGGCCAGAAAGATGTTACTGGAAAGGGGTCCTGATGCAGACCCCAAGAGAGGGTTTTTGGATCTCAGGCAAGAAGGAGTTCAGGGAGAGTCCATAGAGTAAAGTGAAAGCAAGTTTACTGAGAAAGTAGAGGAATGAAAGAATGGCTACTCCATAGGCAGAGCAGCCCCAAGGGCTGCTGGTTGTGCATTTTTATGGTTATTTTCTTGATTATATGCTGAACAAGGGGTGGATTATTCATGTCTCCCGCTTTTAGACCATAGAGGGAAACTTCCTGATGTTGCCATGGCATTTGTGAACTGTCATGGCACTGGTGGGAGTGTAGCAGTGAGAAAGAGCAGAGGTCACTCTCATTACCATGTTGGTTTTGGTGGGTTTTAGCTGGCTTCTTTACTGCAATCCGTTTTATCAGCAAGGTCTTTATGGCCTGTGTCTTGTGCCAGCCTCCTATTTCATTCTATGACTTAGAAAGCCTAACCATCTGGGAATGCAGCCCAGTAGGTTTCATCCTTATTTTACCCAGCCCCTCTTCAAGATGGGGTTGCTCTGGTTCAGACACCCCTGACAAACCTGGTACAGTTAAGAGGAATGGGAGTTAGGTGTTTGATTTTGTTTTTAATATTCTCATTAGTACTGTTGCCTGTAAGTGTGTATAGGTGTGTGTATTTAAAGTGAGAGTGTGTGTGAGTGTGTGTGTGTGTGTGTGTGTGTGTGTGTGTGTGTACAGTGGTTTCTCCTTTTCCACTGGGATATGTTCTTCAGTGGATGCCTGAAACTTCACGTTGTAGAACCCTATATACACTGTTTTTTTCCTTTACATATATAACTATAATAAAGTTTAATTTATATAATTAATTTATAAATTATGCAGAGTAAGAGATTAACAACAATAACAAATAATAACATAGAACTATTATAACAGTATGTCAGTATCACTACTTATGCTTTGGGGCCATTCAAAATAACATAAAGGTGACTTGAACACAAGCACAGCAGTACCATGGCAGTCTGTTTGATAACTGAGATGGCTATTAAGTGACTAACGAGCAGGTAGTGGATAGTGCAGACATGCTGGGTAAAGTGATGATTCACATCTGGAGTGGGATGCAGGAGGACATCACAAGATTTCATCATGCTACACAGAAGGGCATGCATGAAAACCTATGAATTGTATCTGGCATTTTCCATTCAATATTTTCAGGCCACTGTTGACCATGGGTAACTGAAACCATGGAAAGCAAAACCATGGATAAGAATGGACTGGTGCTGTACAACTGGCATGTACACACACACACACACACACACACACACACACACACACTTGATATTAACAAAGAATTACATACCATTCACAGTCTGGAGGCAAAAGGGAGGCTGTGATACACTGTAGTGATAAATCCTGTTCTCTTGAGCAGTGAGTTCTGTTTTTTTGGCCTCATCTAGCATGTCATCCTTTCTCTCATCTTCTGGATCTGATCACTATATTTTGCTTCTGTGCCTCTAGAGAAATTACGTTGGACATTTAACAATTATAGAGGAAAATATCAAACCTTAACAAACATTTAAGGAGACTCTGTTGCAGGTACAGTGCAGTGGAGCTTGCTGTGGAGAATGAAAGAGAAACATTAGATGTGGCCCCTTCCCACAACCATACTGATTAGTATCAAAGGGAGCAGGGGCGGTGACTGCAAGTTTATTTTTTTGAAAAAAAGAAAAATCACAGGCCCTGGTTTAAAAAATTGTGTTGTACTGTGCCTTACACTTTGGTGAGTTAAGTACTCACTGCAATACCAGAGAAAAGCCAAAGAATGTCATTTTAATATAGATACTTTCTTTTAAAAGTTAGTCTTTAGTACAGTAAAGAGGAGTAGGAGCTAACGTTTTTATATTCTCATTAGGACTGTACATTATTTTTATATACATGTAAACTTTGGAACAATAACCAATTATGTAACATCCACAGCATGGAGGCTTTGATAGACTTTAATTAATTCCTAGGTAAAATTAGTATGCCTTACAATTTAGAGAAACAAAATACACAAACCTGCTAATCAAAATGTTCAGCCAACAGAGCTGGGGCTTTTTCATTAGTTATATTGCCTCGAATTTCATCACTGTACCAGCTGGCTTCTTGTCAATTTATAGTTTGGACCTTTACATCAAACAGCAAAAAAATTAATTACAGGAGAAGGAGTCCCAGTAGGAATTTTGCACTTAGAGGTTTTTCACAGTTAACCAGATATGAATGGGGCTGTGTAAAGAAGAAATGGAACTAGAGAGAAGGAACTTGTTGACTTTTTTAGAACCGTTAACTATAGCAATATTAGCCCCCTGCTTCCCTGATTTTGTTTTAAGGTTTAACCGAAGTTTTCAGACTTCTCATTTCTAGAAGCACCCAGTTCTGTTACTATATTGAATGCAATGAATCATATCATGAATTCTGAATTCTCTTTGAAAAGGTCGGAAGTGATGGCTCAAAAAATTATTATCCTCCCTTCGTTTTGAATTGAGGAACATTCTATGTATTACACTACTGATCATAATCATAATTTAATGAGCAGAACGATCATGCTTTGATGGTTAGTGCCAGATTACTTGCAATGCGTATTTTGGACTCAGAACTATTGTTCTTAAGTGTCACAGTCATTGCCTCTATGCGCTTCAGTTAGTTTAAATGTGACTTTTCTAAGCCTCTTATCTGTTGAATAAACCAGCCAAAGGTTTTAAAAATGCTTCCTTTAATTTAGCTTTCTACTTTTCTTTTTTATTTTGCTTAAAAGCCCTTACTTGTGACCCATTCTTCTAGTTGCTGACATTCTAATATAGTGAATGGTTCTTTCACAAATGCATTTAATCTTTGGATGCCTGGAGAATCCGAAGAACACATTTCTCTCCTCTGAAAAATGCATGTGAACATACATACATTTTGCATAAAATATTAGAAAATCAGTAGAAATGCATGAAACACAAGTTGTGAACACCTGTTGCATTCATTGAGGAACATATAAAAATATTATGTACACATGTATACCTATCATATTCATATATAGTTTAGGAATATATAGCTTAAATTCAAATGCTGATTCAGATAATATTGTTTGCATTCTGTCAAGTTATCTATACTAAAATAAATCAATTATATTATTGCCATCAACTGAATAAATTTAGATTTCTGATCCATTTTTATACACAGCAGCCCTTACTTATAGGCTCATTTGGGTCACCATATTTCACTGTACTGTCTCAATTACTGCCATGTATCCTAAGTAATTTGTAGAGCACAGCTGAGAAGAACATTCTTAACTTGTTTTAATGATAGTATTTTTCTTCATTAGGTTTGTGAGCTGTGAGCTAGTGTAGGACACTAACAGGCATTTTCCAGTTTTCTCTCTCCAGACTTAAGAATGGTTCACTATTATCCCAAGGTCACTTTGAAAGTCTTTCTGTGATTTGCTTCCATTTATTTTATGCTTGTGTTTATGGTTTTGAACCAAATATGAAATTTAATGTTGCGTTTGTCTGCATTAAACTTAATTCGCCCCTTGTCAGCTCGTTTAAAACAGAGAAAACATTCAGAGCCACCCTGTAGAATGTTTTGTCTACATTCACTGATACAATTTTTCTGTCTCTCTTTGTTATATGCAACTTTCTATATTTTTCAGTTTAAAAAGAGGCCTCTCTGAAGGAACATTTTCAGAAAACCTAAATGTCTAATAGAAATTAATAAATGATTTTCTAATAAAATAGAATCAACCCTATTTTGAATTTTTTTAATTAAAGCTCTATTTTCTAACTTAGAAATTTAATTTCATATCACATATTATATGTATATGCTTCTTGAGATGCTTTTTAAAGTAGTGAATTTATACTTGAAAAAGATAAATGAAGTAAAAGTTAAAATATAAACAATGTCTTAAATTGAGTTACATTACCAAATATTTTGTGTGCTTTTTTTCTTGTTCTCAGATTTTTCCAAGTACTTAAATTAACCTCATGTAATTAAATTTCTCCATTTAAAAATTAGTTACTTTTGTCTGGGCGCTGTGGCTCAGGCCTGTAATCCCAGCACTTTGGGAGGCTGAGGTGGGCGGATCACAAGGTCAGGAGATCAAG
>NW_012110874.1:990999-1069062 GCF_000951045.1 Mandrillus leucophaeus | reverse complement strand
ATTTTTATCATTCTTCTAAATCTACAGATGCTGAGGGAGTGCGTCCATGGACCCTCTGAGGCTGTATCATGGGGGGTGTGTGTGTGTGTGTGTGTGTGTGTGTGTGTGTCTGTGTGTGTGTTTTCCTGGGGAGCAGTTACTTAGCTTTTAATCAGATTGTGGGATGAGTTAATACCATCCTCTGATAGTTTTAGTCAAACTCACCATTCATTTCTTTAGTATTGAAAACTCCACTACCAAGGCAAGATACTAAGAGCAAGCAAAACTATACAGTGAAAATGAATTTATTGTTTTCACCTCATTAATCTACCCAAGGCAGTTGGTAAAGATAGCAAGCAGCAACAGCGTGACCTCAGGTCACATTTTCAAGCAGGCTAGGAAGAAACAGGAGTTAGGGAGGTCAGCAGGTGCCAGGAGTGTTCTAGCTTCCATGAGGGTGGATATAGGATTCCTAACATAGTTATCTGATTTACCCTATCAGTCTGGGTATCTTGTAACAACGTTATTTTTATTTTCAATTCTGTCATTTAAGATCTAAAACTGTAGATGATTCAAAGCACATTCATAGTTGACTTTGGGATATGTGTTTGTATTATTAAAATATGAATAAATGCATCTGTGCAGAACTTCAGCACTTTAAAGAAAGGAATAAGGCCATTCCATGAAAACATGTATGAAGAAGAGCCAAATAGCTAGCTACTCTTTGGATTCATCCTTGTTACCTGTATGGGCAGCTGGTTCTCTCCTCAGAATGATGATTTTATAGATGAGGAAACTGAGCAGGAAACTGAACGCTAGAGAGATTAAATTGCCTATATTCACATCACTCATAAGTGGCTGTCTCTTATACACATCTAGATGTGTATAAGAGACAGTTTTAAAGTAGTGAATTTATACTTGAAAAAGATAAATGAAGTAAAAGTTAAAATATAAACAATGTCTTAAATTGAGTTACATTACCAAATATTTTGTGTGCTTTTTTTCTTGTTCTCAGATTTTTCCAAGTACTTAAATTAACCTCATGTAATTAAATTTCTCCATTTAAAAATTAGTTACTTTTGTCTGGGCGCTGTGGCTCAGGCCTGTAATCCCAGCACTTTGGGAGGCTGAGGTGGGCGGATCACAAGGTCAGGAGATCAAGACCATCCTGGCTAACACAGTGAAACCCCATCTCTACTAAAAATACCAAAAAAAAAATTAGCCGGGCATGGTGGTAGGTGCCTGTAGTGCCAGCTACTCAGGAGGCTGAGGCAGGAGAATGGCGGGAACCCGGGAGGCGGAGCTTGCAGTGAGCCGAGATCGTCCACTGCATTCCAGCCTGAGCGACAGAGTTAGTTAGATTCCATCTCAAAAAAAAAAAATTAGTTACTTTTAAAAAATAATTTCAACTTTTATTTTAGATGCAGGTGGTACCTGTGCAGGTTTGTTATGTGGATATATTGCATGACACTGAGGTTTGGGATATGAATGTCCATCACCCAGGTAGTGAACATAGTACCCAATAAGTAGTTTTTCAGCCCTCGCTGCTTTCACTCTCCTGCCTCTAGTAGTCCCCAGATGAATTTTTTTCTTAATGCTTACTAATTTTTCAATACCATTATATGGTATTGAAATGATACATGAATATTCTAAATTGATATATCTTAGAGGGCACTAAAATGAAACATTAAATATAAATGATGAAAAATACTTTTAAGGTAGAATCCTAAGCATATACATTAAGGAATATAATTTCTGTGTTGAAAGTTATTTTCAGGAGCAATCTGCTAATTTGTGCCTGTATCTTCGAATCATCAGTAGTGTTCAACACTTGGGAAATGTTTGATCCTAGAATATCTGCTGTTTGCCTTTGAGCAGATATTATATTTATTCAGTTTCTGTTAGGGAAATATCAGACAGGTGTACAAAGATACATTTAAAAGACTGGTGATTTTTATAACACGGAAATATTACAAAAGTCAGAATTACTAACTTAAGGTGATTAGTTAAATAAAATTACATTACAAGGTCCACAATGGAATACTATCATGGAGATGCATACTTATTGATATGTGAGATGCTCATTTTAAATTTCAAAATAATATATAATATGAGTCTATCTTTGTTCAAAAACAAGTTGTCGGTAGATGGTAGATAGGTATGAATGTATGTATAGGTATCACTATAGATACAGATATAAATATACAGATGTGGATATAGACAAAAATAAATACAATGTTTATCAAGAGAAAAACAGATTATTTTGTAACATCTCTGTGTGTAATTGTGATTTTTAATAATATTTCTATGTGTTGATTACTTAATAAATTAATAAATAAAAGAAAAATAAAACATTATAATGGAAGTCAATATTTATTGAGCACATACCGTGTATCTTATATGCTTCTAAATAATTTACATGCCTTACCTATTTAATTGTAATTTTGCTACTCTTCAGTCCTTAGTCCTTATTATCTTAGTCTGTTCATCCTACTGTAACAAACCACCATAGACTGGGTGGCTTAAACAACAAAAGCTATCTCTCATAGTCTGGAGGCTGGGAAGTCCTAGATCGCGGCACTGGCAGATTTGATGTCTGGTGGTGCCCTGCTTCCTGTTTCACAGATGGCTGTCTTCTCACTGTATCCTCCATAGCAGAAGAAACAAGGGAGCTCTCTGGGGCCTCTTTTATAACAACATTATTCCTGTTCATGAGGCCTCAACCCTCCTGACCTAATCACCTCGCAAAGCCCCGTCACCTAAATGCCATCACATTAGGAGTCAGTATTTCAACATATGAATTTGGGTGGGGGGAAGGGGGCAACTTGCAGCCCATCACCATTATTTATGCTGTAGATTATAAGCATGTGAATTTTTCACACTGGAATGTTAGAAATAAATAATAATGTAATTTCACATTTTTATGGAGTCCATGGACCCTCTGAGGCTGTATCATGGGGGGTGTGTGTGTGTGTGTGTGTGTCTGTGTGTGTGTTTTCCTGGGGAGCAGTTACTTAGCTTTTAATCAGATTGTGGGATGAGTTAATACCATCCTCTGATAGTTTTAGTCAAACTCACCATTCATTTCTTTAGTATTGAAAACTCCACTACCAAGGCAAGATACTAAGAGCAAGCAAAACTATACAGTGAAAATGAATTTATTGTTTTCACCTCATTAATCTACCCAAGGCAGTTGGTAAAGATAGCAAGCAGCAACAGCGTGACCTCAGGTCACATTTTCAAGCAGGCTAGGAAGAAACAGGAGTTAGGGAGGTCAGCAGGTGCCAGGAGTGTTCTAGCTTCCATGAGGGTGGATATAGGATTCCTAACATAGTTATCTGATTTACCCTATCAGTCTGGGTATCTTGTAACAACGTTATTTTTATTTTCAATTCTGTCATTTAAGATCTAAAACTGTAGATGATTCAAAGCACATTCATAGTTGACTTTGGGATATGTGTTTGTATTATTAAAATATGAATAAATGCATCTGTGCAGAACTTCAGCACTTTAAAGAAAGGAATAAGGCCATTCCATGAAAACATGTATGAAGAAGAGCCAAATAGCTAGCTACTCTTTGGATTCATCCTTGTTACCTGTATGGGCAGCTGGTTCTCTCCTCAGAATGATGATTTTATAGATGAGGAAACTGAGCAGGAAACTGAACGCTAGAGAGATTAAATTGCCTATATTCACATCACTCATAAGTGGCATAGCTGTGATTTAAACCCAAGTCTTGCTGACGTGGGAATCTGCATCCATGGGCATCATGTTGTGTAACTGACTACTTTCAGAATATTACGGAAAAGTTGATGAAATATAGATTCCAGCCTAATAATCACTCCAGAAGTAATGTATCCATATCATTGGGGGTAGGGGGGGAACATTTTTAACAGCCTTCCTTGGTGATTCTGGAATGTAATATAGATTGAAAAGCATAGCTTTACACCAGCTTATTTCTGCATCAGAGGGGAGATCATGTAGCAAGTTCTTATTTATGATTTTACTTTTTGGTAGCATTTAATGCTACTGACCACCCTCCTTGGGATTCTTCTTAGCCTTCTATGTTTTCTTCTAATGTCCCCTTTACCCTGCTAACCATTGCTCTCAGTCTTCCCTAACATGGCTTCTCTCTGCCTTCAGTTCCTTGGTGTGCTGGCCATGGCCTTTTTTCTCTGGTGGCTCTCATTATCTTTGCTTATTGAGGCTTTATAAATTACTCTCTCTCCCCACCTACAATTCTCTCTCAAGTTTCAATACCTTATTTTTATCATTCTTCTAAATCTACAGATGCTGATGTATCCTTCACGTCTTAAATTTAGCAGGCCTAAAATTGAACTCATTATCTTCTTACCCCAAACTTTCTGTCACCGTTTTCCTCTAGTGTAGTTAACGCTGTCACTACTCAGCCTCCTGAACTCAAAACTTCAAAGTTGCATTCCGACTTTCCTTTTCCTCACTGTCTCTATTCAGTCAGTCAGTCATCAAATCTTGTTATTTCCATCTCAGAAATGCCATTTGAATCGATCATTCTTTTCTCTATTTCCACAGAATTTCATCATCTGTTTTACACTGGATTCCATACTGGTTTTCCTACCATTCAGCTTTCCCTGGTATCCAGTCTTTTTTCCACATGGTACCAGAAATATTTTAATAATAAACACATTTGAAATTCTCATGTCCCTACTTTAAAATAGCCTTTGATTCCCTAATGCCTGCAATATGAGGTACGAAATGTATACAGTTCATCCTAATGGTCCTGCTTTATCTCCTTACTGCAAGTCTTATTTTGTGGCTAAACTAAACTTTTCACTACATCTCACTTTCTCACTCAGATACATTTGTGCATGTCATTCCACTAATTTGGAATCTCTGTCCAGGTATGAGAAGTTGGTCATTCTTGGCCCTGGATTTCTATAGAATTTACTTGGGCACAACATGCGATAGTAGTAATTAAGAGTCAGGGGCTGAAACCAGACTGTCTGGTTCACAAGGCCCAACCCCTTAATTACTGTGTAACATCTTTGTGCCTCCGTTTCCTTATCTGTAAAATTGAAATAATAATATTACCTACCTTAGACAATTGTCGAAGATAGGGTTAATTCATGTGCAATGCTTACAATGGTGCCTGGCACGTATTAAACAGAAATTAAGCATGTGCTGCTGCTTCTACTATAATCCTGAAGAGAATGGTGTAACAGTCTCCATGAAAGAGGGCTAAAGGAATTGCTCATTGTGCTGCTGCTTCTACTGTCATCATGATGACAATGATGTAACAGTCTCCATGGAAGAGGGTTAAAGGAATTGCTTATTAATACTGGGATCAACCCAGAGATCCATGGCTGTCCCCCCAAAAAAGTATTTTGCCTATAGGAAGCCTGGATCCAGTTTGTAGGCTAACATACTATCTCTACCTCATGGCATTTCTAGTCTCTCGTAAATCACCGACTAGTTAAAATCCCACTAGTCATTGGATTGGTATGTGGACATATACTTGTTCCCAGACTGGAAGTCCCTTCATTATCAGTAAAGATTGCTCCAGTTGCAATTCCAGAGGTACATTATTTTGCTAGTTTCATGGTTGAAGGAGTAAGCTGTGCCATGGGTATACCTTGGGCTGGTGTGAATCAGACTTTAGACCTAGGCAGGACCTTTAAATACAGCAGAGGGACATTCCTCGTGTCAATTTAAAGCATCCAAAAGTAAATATAGCCTCATAAAGTCGGCTCTCTGCTATGACATGCTGTGGACAACATCATAAGAAATATCATTTAGACTGAAATTTGAATTAAGCAAAATGTTTGTAGACCCTTTTATTTTTAAGAAACTGCTATACACCTATTTATTTGGGTGATATTTTTGTTTGGATGAATGTGGTCCTGAAAAGTTAAATGTAAGTTGCAGAATTTCTTAGCAAACTTCACTATTTAAAGCACCTCTGCAGTAAATTATTTTGAATTACATCCTAGCTTATTAGTTTTTATTTATTATAATATTACTATGCAGTTTATTTGAAGTAGGACACATTTGTATTGGCTATGATACTTTCTAACTCATTGGAGAAATTTATAGCATTAATTAGAAATTTGCAGCATTAATTAGAAATTTGTAGCACTAATTAGAAAATCACAGCAATAATTAATTGTAGCACATGAAAGAAAATTTTGGAAAGTAGCATTTAATTTTTAGGGAAAGAAAAGAAGGCTTAAAGTAGAGATGGAACTTGAGGGCAACAATAAGAACCAATTGGTTAGATGACTAATATCTAAAATTGCTTCTCAGAATGGAAACTACGTATTTGTTACTGTTTTATTTTATTTTTTAAGTTTATTGGGTTCCTGGTTCTGATCATTATAGTGAGAGATAATATTATATAGATCCCCAGCCAGGGCTCTCAGCTGTACACACAGAAGAATAAGCATAAGCATTCGGGCACACTTGAAATGAAAGGTACATATCTAGTAGTAACAAATAGATCTGAAAAAGAAATATGGAAAGTTAATAATAAAAGTAATGGCTTGAGTTTCCTTAGCAGCTGAAGTTTATAAGGTATTTGCCTAATGTGATGTGGTAGGAAAAACTGGATTTTATTGGGAGGAACTCAATTTTAATGGTTGCTTTCCCACTGTGTGAAGCTGGGCGAGTCTTTTAACCGGCCAGAGCTTTGGATTTCTTGTCTGTGAAATGAATATAATAGAGAGTTCCTTTGAGGATCAAAAAATAACCTACATACAAAGCCTTTGGAAATTGTCAAGCGTTGTACAGATTTCAGAGATTATAGAAATCGAGATTTCAGAAATTACTCTGAGATCTCAGAGATTGTTTCAGAAATGAAATAAGTATGGCATCAATAATTGTCTTCAGTTTGTGCTTGAGGAAACCGGATGTGCCACAAGTAATGAGCAGCCAAACTGAAGCTGGACCCCGGGCTTCTGAGTCCAAATGTGGTTCTTTCTGTGCTAGACCATTGCTATTTTTGAGCTACACCTGTACATCATTCGCAGGACACAGGTCTAGTAAATGATAGCCTAAACTGAATTTTAAAAACATTAAAAACGTATAATTATTGATTTATTATTAGTAAGAAATTCTAATATTACAAGGTGACATTTACATTTGTGTTTTAATGCAGGTAATGAATTTGGGCATCCTGAATGGTTAGACTTCCCAAGAAAAGGAAATAATGAGAGTTACCATTATGCCAGACGGCAGTTTCATTTAACTGATGATGACCTTCTTCGCTACAAGTTCCTCAATAATTTTGACAGGGATATGAATAGATTGGAAGAAAGATGTGGTTGGCTTTCAGCTCCACAGGTAAGCTCTTTACTCTGAATGCTGTGTTTTAGTCACCAATGATGAACATGCTTAGAATGGCAACCGATTTCAATCCATATGCAGGTCTTTTAAACAGCATTTTATTATTCAGTGTGTAGTGTCCTGTAACATACTTCAGGTTGTCAAAACATGCCACTGAAGTCTCTCCAATTGATAATGAAAATCTTAAACATAATGGCCTGCTTAGTTTCCTGGTTTGTTTGTTGTTACTGTTTAAATTTAGTCATTTGTATTTTTATTGGTGAAAATAAACAATAAAAGTTCTGCAGGGAACCCATTTTGGAAATTGCTGTGGAAACATCTTAATTGTTTTGACCACTTTTTTATGTAAATAATTATGCTGTCATAAAGCAACTACTTTGACAACATGTAGATTTCTTTATTTCTTTTTTTTTCTCTTCTTTACTGGTCTCTAACTTGTAATTTCAATAGATGCCATTATACCTGCATGCTGTTTTGTGTTTTTCATGAGACTGTCTGTCCTCTGGAATTAACGTCTCAGTTTTCAACATATTTTAGAAAATGTAATCAACAAGTGAAAATTTTATACAGGCTTCTTTTTTCTTGGCAAAAATTAACATGTAATATGTCTTTGTTATAATCCATTTACTTTATACTGGAGCTGTTTGAAATTACTGTTGATGTGTTTTTACTTTGGTGTCTATGATTCTTTTTTTTTTTTTAATGGCTGAGCAAAGGTATTTATATATTCAGTAAGATTTGCTCCATGACATGAATGCCCTAATCACGTTTATTAGAAATGCTGTTTCCAGAAGAGAGAGCAAAATGATGCTCCTTTTCAATAGGAACAGTGTTGAATACCAAAAGGCACCCCGTTTACTCTAGAGCTTTAGTTCACTTTCTAAATTACCAAGAGTGCTGCTGCTGATGACATGCACAGCAATAAGTCCTCTCAGAGCTCGGGCTGAGTGAGGATGGAGTTGGAAAAGCAAAGACTTTTCACAGCCAACTGAAAATACATGATGATGAATAAAAGAAGAGAGTTTACAGATATAATTTCTTTTCAGACCTTATCTTTTTATTAAGAAAAAAAGTGTTGTAATTGACTTTAGGTTGCCATTGAATCTGACAAAGTTGGGTAAAAATGGAAAATGGTTAAGAGAGCTATAATTTCAGAAACTACGTTAAAATAACAATGTTACATTACATTTTGAAAAGTAATTTTATATACCTAACCGCATTAAGCTGGAGACTAGAAGTCTTAAAGAAAATTCACTTATTAGATCTAATATATATAAACACTTTGTAGTATGTATGGGTACCATGGTTTTACTTAAAACCTGAGCCACAATACTAGTTCTCTATTTGAGCTATGAGGTCGGCAAATGGCTGGTGAGCTTTGTATACAACACTAAGCAATTTTTGAGACTGTTCTTGGTTCACAGTTAAGTATAGCAAAATTGTAACATGTTCAAAAAAATATAGTGTTCTGAAATACTTATTTTGGGTTTAATAACCAGACTATTGAGAAAGACGAAAAATAAGGTACTTGTGGCAGTATCTAGATATTAATTAAATGTAACACGTGTATTAATTCTTGCAGGCCTATGTGAGTGAAAAACATGAAGGCAATAAGATCATTGCTTTTGAAAGAGCAGGTCTTCTTTTCATTTTCAACTTCCATCCAAGCAAGAGCTACACTGACTACCGAGTTGGAACAGCATTGCCAGGGAAATATCCTTTTTGTTACAAGTGAATATAACTGTCCACATTCACTTCTTTATTATATTATAGGACAAAAAAAAAAAAGACTAAGGTTGATCTTGATAACAGAAACATTGATTTCCCTCATCTGAAAAATGAGGAACTTGAAACAGTTGATGGATAAATCTTTGCTCAGCTCAGTTATACTGAATTATTCCTAAGCTTCATTTTGGCTTTAAACAGAGGTTAGTGCAGACGTGGTTCACATCAAAGGAAAGAGCTGTGGATCTTGCTGTCTTGAAGGTTTCAATACGGAGCCCTGCTGTCCAGGTCCCCACTTCCACCAACACAGAAGACAGTAAATGAAGTCTCCTGAGACAATAGCAGAGGCTCTGGACTTAGGGGACCAGGCTTTAAAAAGTGTAACTGAACATTTCTGAAATAACATTTCTTAAATGCTGTTTAGATCCAGTAAGCAATATGGGATACGGCTGTAGTTTTACTCTATGAAAATATTTTGTAAGTTACCTCTGAGACTTGTTTCCTTTCCTCCACTCAGTGGGAGAGAGCAACAATAGTTGTAATGATAGCTTCCTTCCTTTTTCTGTTTCTTCCCCTAAAATTCAAGACATGGCATACCTTTGTAGGCCTGAATTGGTAAGAAGGCAAGGCAGGGGCGATGTGAGCAATAGAAATAACCAGGAAGAATGTTTTTGATGTTCTCTGTGTATTCATTTACTCTTTCTTTCATGCATTTTACAGATACTTACTGAGTACCTGTTTACTGAACACCTCTGTGACGACTCGGAGCTAATTACTGTAAATACAGGAATTCTCCTAGCAGATACAGTCACTGCCCTCATAGAGCTTTTAAACTAGTAAAGGAGATAAACATTAGTCATTGTAAGTTTGATATTATTACAAAGGAAATATACTAGCAGATACAGTCACTGCCCTCATAGAGCTTTTAAACTAGTAAAGGAGATAAACATTAGTCATTGTAAGTTTGATATTATTACAAAGGAAATATACAGTATATTTTAAAGACATGTTACTAGATCCATGAAAAAAAAATGACAGATTCAGGACCTAGCAACAGATCAGCCCAATTTTTCCAGCAGGCAGTAGAAATAATGTGCTTGTCCCCTGAAGCCCTAACAGTGATTAGCATCTGCCACCTGAGCAAGGTGCCTGATGCCCACATGAAGTCCTATGGGTCAGGGTGTCTCCAGCTACAATAAAGAAACCCTCCCACTCAGCTGGCTCAAATAATAAGGAAAATGTATTTGTCACTTAACAAAAATCCTAAAGTCTAGTTTCCCCAGCACTGTGACAGTATCAGGTTCCCCAGTTCATTCTTTTTGCTTTCAATTCTCAGGGTGCCAGCAATGTCCAAATGGTGGCCCCTGTTAATAATCATTAGATAAGAGCCATGACTCCAAGTGTCACCCACCTTCAGACACAACAAAATGCAGACAGATTTTTTTGTGTATCTCTTCAACAGTGAAGTTACTTCTTTAGCAAAATTTCTTTCATATTTTGTGGACCAAAGTTGGGTCTTACATCTCCCAGAAAAATTTTCTAGGAAGAAAAATGATTATTACCATGAGTGGCTTAATCAGGAATGACCCCCCGAGCCTCAGGAAGACATCCCTTGGTAAAGTGGACACACCCAGACAGAATTTTACTCTGACAGTAAGAAGAAAAGAGCCAGTGCTTTTTAGTAAGTAGCCTGCAGCATCTGTCACCACCTTGTGCTGCTCATGACATTGAGGGCAGAGAGAGATGGTTCCCTACTTTCTTCCCACCCAGCTCCACAGAACATCGGAGCGTCTAGGAGAGGAGGCTGTAGTTGTGACAGATATAGCACGAATGTGCCCCCGTTAACCCACAGAATGTGCTGTGTTGTCTGTCTCTTTATGCCCACGAATAAATCAATGTGATGGGTTATCTGCACTAAAGAGTACAGTACTATTCTGGGAAACAGATGTCCTCTTCGTTTCCATGAAAAAATCCAAACAAATACTAGACACATAGCAATTTGTATGTGATCCTTCTCACCTCCAGAGTGCTAAAGTAATGCTCCTAGACTAAACCCTTCTATACTTGGTAGTGTAATATAATCATACCAAAGTACATTTACAGAATACCTGGCATCTACGGCAACCTTTGTTGTATCTTTGCAGCACTGTCCTTGACCCTTAAGTAGAGGGAAAGAAATGTATGAAACCCAAACTGTGATGTAAGTCTTAATGCAATAAATGGAAAAGGAACAAGGAGCAAGAATGTTCCATGGGAGAACAAAGGACAAGAAAAATGAAAAAATAAATGGCAGGGGAGAAGGGGAGAGATACTGAGATTAAGACAAAGACTTTTAAGCCTAGATTTGGGAAATGAACAAGATTATAGCAGGAAAAAATGAAGAAAGCCATTTCAGCTATTAGAAATCATAGACTATTCTTAGATAATGGACAGTACAATGGATTAATTGGAGAATGATGACTATAGAAAGAAGTATTAAGAGATAAAGCTGAAAACATAGATGGAGATCACATAATAGAAGATTTTAATGCCATATTAATTAGTCTTTTTTCTATGATTTTAGAGTGAATTGCTGCAAGTTTTTGACTAGGGAGCTACTTGATAAAAATGTAGGCTTTAGTAAAAGTTCTCATGTACCAGTGTGTAAGGGAGCGTTCATGAGGAAAGAGATTGGAAGTACAGATATTAATTATGAGAAATTGCAGTACACCTAAAAGATAATTAGGGCATGAACTAAAATAATGGCAATAGAATAGAAAAAGTTTATGAAGCCCTTGTAGTGAAGGAACTCAGGATCTGTTTGGACATGGAGTAAAGAAGGGAAAATGTAAGGTTTCACTTTGAACAATAGAAAGAATGCTGGTGGTATTATTCCTGAGGATAGCAAAGCCAGGAGAGGTAACCAGTTGGGGGAATAGAAAATATAAATTTGAGCAGGATGGTTGAATAGAACTCTCCAACGGTTGTCCTCCCTTCAGGAACACCAAATTGAACAACTATCCACACAAGAAAGTACCTTCATAAGAACCAGAAATGAGGTTAGCAATCACAGCACCTCATTTTAACATTATTTCAAGCAAAGAGGCGTGGAAGAGGGTAAGAAGGACAGTCTTGAATTCCCTATACCAACCCTCTCCCACGTCTTGGCAGCACCACGTGGGACATGGAAAGAGAGAATCTGTTTGCTTGGGGGAGGGAAAGCACAGTGATTGTGGGACTTTGCATTGGAACTCATCGCTGCCCTGTCACAGCAGAAGGCAACATGGGCAGAATTCAGCGAGCACCCACAAAGAGAGCCTTTGGCCCAGCCCTAGCCAGAGGGGTATTGCCTGTCCCAGCATTCGGAACCTAAGTTCTAGCTAGACCCAGCACTGCACGCTAAAGTACCCTGGGGTTCCAGATAAATTCGAAAGTCTAGGCCACAAGGACTGCAGTTCCTGAGCAAGTCCTGGTGTCGTACTGGACTTACAGCTAGTGGACGTGGGGTACGCAAGAAAGGAGAGGGAAGAGTGAAGAGGACTTTTTCTTATAACTTGGATACCAGCTCAGCCACAGTAAAATAAAACAGCAAGCAGAGACCTAAGGCTCCTATTTCAGGCCCCAGCTCTCAGAGGACATTTCTAGACCCACCCTATGCCTTTTAAGGGAACTTGCTTCCCTGAAGGGAAGGACACAGCCCTGGCAGAATTCTTTACCTAATGACCGAGGTAAAGTAGCCAAGTAGCAATTGCCACAGGCCTTTGATGAGACCCAGAACCGTGTTGGCTTCAGTTGTAACCCAGCACATTCCCAGATATGCATGCTGGCCCTGAGAAGAGACTCCTTCTGCCTGAGGAAAGGAGAGGGAAGAGCGGAAAGGACTTTATCTTGCAACCTGGGGATCAGCTCTGCCACAGTAAAATAAAGCACCAAGCAGACTCCTAAAGCCTCCAGTTTTAGGCCTTAACTCCTAGATGGCATTTCTCAACCTTCCCTGAGCCAGAAGGGAACTCACTGCCCTGAAAGGAGACATAGGTCTGGCACAATTCACCAACTGCTGACTAAGGAGCCCTTGGACTTTGAATAAACATCAGCAGTAGCCAGGCTGTGGTTGCCATGGCCTTGGGGTGGTGGTGGCCATGGAGAGAGAGCCTCCTTCTGCTTGAGAAAAGGAAAGAGAAGAGTGAAAAGGACATTGCTTGCAATGTGGGTGCCACCTCAGCCACAGTAAAATATGGCATGAAGTAGGTTTCTAAAGTTCCTAGTGCCAGGCCATAGCTCCAGCATGGCATTCCTAGACCTACCCTGGGCCAGATGGGAACACACTGCCCTAAAGGAAAAGACCCAGGCCTGGCAGGATGCTCTCTCCCACCACTTGCTGACTAAAGAACCCTTGGCCTTTGAATAAACATCACTGGTACCCAGGCAATAGTCACCGGAGACTTCGGATGAGGCCTAGTACTCTGCTGGCTTCAAGTGGGACCCAGCACAGTCCCAGTGGTGTTGATAATGAACTTGCTTGCTTCACCCCTTCCTCCAATTCCAGGCAGCTCGGGATGAAGAGAGAGACGACCTTTGTTTGGGAGAAAGTAAGGGAAGAGAACAAGAAGATTCTGCCTGATAATCCGGTGAATTATCTCAGATCTTAACTAAGACCATCAAGGTAGTACCTCTATGAGTCAACAAGAGTGGAGCCCCTTAATATAGATACCACTGCAATGACTGAAGACTTAGATCACAACACCCAAGTCTTCAAATACTTAGAAAACCTTCCCAATGACCAATATAAACAAGCCTGAGCTGTGAAGGCTACAATAAATACCTAATTATTCAATGCCCAGACACTGGCAGACATCCACAAGCATCACTACCTTCCAGAAAATCATGACCTCACTAAACAAAGTAAATAAATCACCAGTAACCAATCCTGGAGTGACAGAGATAGGTGACCTTTCTGACAAAAAAAAAAAAGCAGTTTTGTGAGGCATCTTGATGAAATGCAGTTTAACAGAGAAGGAATTCAAAATTCCATCAGATAAATTTAACAAAGAGATTGAAATACTTTAAAAAAAATAAAGCAGAAATTCTGGGGCTGAAAAATTCTGTGACAAACTGAAGAATGCATTAGAGTTTCTCAACAGCAGAATTGATCAAGCAGAATAATTAGGGGGCTTGAAGACAAGGTATTTGAAAATGCATAGAAAAGACAAAAAACAAAAAAGAATGAAGCATGCCTACAGGATCTAGAAAATAGGCTCAAAAAAGCAAATCTAAAAGTGATTGGCTTTAAAGCAGATGGAGAGAAAGAGAGAGAGAGAGAGAGATTCAGTTAGACGTTTATTCAAAGAGATAGTAATGGAGAACTTTCCAAGCCTAGAGAAAGATATCAATACTCAAGGACAAGAAGGTTATAGAACACAATGCAGATTTTACTCAAATAATACTACCTCAAGACATTTAAAAATCAATTTCCCGAAGGTCAAGGATGAGGAAGGGATCCTAAAAGCAGCAAGAGAAAATAAACAAATAACATATAAAGGAGCTCCAATACCTCTAGCAGCATACTTATCAGTGGAAACTTTACAGGCCAGGAGAGAGTGTCATGGCATACTTAACGTGCTGAAGGAAAAAAAAACTTTTATCCTAGAATGTTATATCCAGCAAAAATATCCTCCAAATATGAAGAAGAAATTAAGACTTGCCCAGACAAACAAAAGCTGAGAGATTTTGTTAACACTAAAACTGACCTACAAGAAATGCTAAAGGGAGTACTTCAGTCTTAAAGAAAAGAATGTTAATAAGCAATAAGAAATCACCTTAAGGTACAAAACTCACTGGTACACAGACAAATAAGTACACAGACAAATATGGAATATGATAAGGCTTCAATAGTGTTGCATGAACTAACTACAACAGCTTTTTAAGACATAGACATTATAATAAGATATAAATACAAACAACAAGTTAAAATACTGGTGGGGAAAGTTAAAGGGTAGAGTTTGTATTGGTTTTTCTCTTTGTTTGTTTGTTTTTGCAATCAGAATTAAGTTGTCATCAGTTTAAAATAGTGGGTTATATGATGTTACTTGCAAGCCTCATGAGAATCACAAATCAAAAAGCCTTCCACACAGATAGATAAAAAAAAAAGTAAAAAGCAAGAAATTAAAACATATCAGCAATCAGTTGCACAACAAGGAAGACAAGAAGGAAGACAAAAAAAAAAAAAAAACAGAAAACAAGTAACAAAATGGCAGCAATAAGTCCTTATCAGTAATAACATTAAATGTAAATGGACTGAACTCTCCAACCAAAAACATAGAGTAGCTTAATGGATAAAAATACAAGACCTAAATACCTGCTGCCTACAATAAACATACTTCACCCATAAAAGCACTCATAGACTAACAAATAAAGGGATGGAAAAAGACATTCTGTGCAAATGAGAAGCATAAAACAGCAGGAGTAGCTGCATTGACATCAAATTATATAGATTTTGAGACAAAACCTATAAAAAGAGACAAATACGGTCATTATATAATGACAAAGCGTCAATTCAACAAGAGAATATAACAATTATATATGCAACCCACACTGGAGCATCCATATATATAAAGCAAATATTATTAGAGCTAAAGAGAGAGATAGACTCCAATACAATAATAACTGGAGACTTCAATACCCTACTTTCACCTTTGGACAAATCTTTCAGCAGAAACTCAACAAAGAAACATGAGATGTAATCTGCACTATAGACCAAATGGACCTGATACATTTCATCCAATGACTGTAAAAGGCATGTTGTCCTCAGCTCATGGAATATTCTTAAGAATAGACCGTATGTTAGGCCACAAAGCAAGTCCTAAAATATTCAAAAAAAAAATGAAATAATATCAGGCATCTTCTCTGACCAAAATGGAATAAAACCAGAAATGAATAACAAGAAGAATTGTAGAAATTATGCAAACACATGCACATAAAACAATATGCTCCTGAATGGCCATATACCAATGACCATACCAATCCATGGCTAGGTGAAGAAAGAAATTACAAATCCCTATCAAAATACCAATGATATTCATCAAATAAATGGAAAAACAATCCTGAATTTTACTTGAACATAAAAGACCCAGAATAGCAAAAGATATGTTGCACAAAAAGAAAAGAACTGGAGCGATCACATTACCTGACTTCAAATTATACTACAGAGCTATAGTGACCAAAGCAGTATGGTAATGCCATAAAAACAGACACAAATACCAGTAGAACAGAATATAAAACCCAGCAATAAATCCATGTATCTATAGTGAACTTATTTTCAACAGAGGTGCCAAGAACATACAATGGGGAAAGGACAGTTTCTTCAATAGATGGTGCTGGGAAAATTGGATATCCATGTGCAGAAGAATGAAGCTAGACCCCTGTCTCTCATCATATACAAAAAAAAAAAATCAAAATGGATTAAAGGCTGAAATCTTAGACATAGTTTTTGCCTAAACTAAGCATAAGCAATCAAAGCAAAAATGTACAAATGAGATGACAGCAAGTTAAAAAGTTTCTGCACAAAAAGGAAACAAAGGGAAGAGACAATCTATATTATGGGGAAAAATATTTGCAAACTATCCATCTGGCAAAAGATTAATAACCAGAATATATAAGGAGCTCAAACTATAGGAAAACATTTAATAATCTTATTTAAAAACGGGCAGAAGATCTGAATATACATCTCTCAAAAGAAGACATACAAATTGCAAACAGGTGTATGGAAAGGTGCTCAGCATTACTGATCACGAAAGAAATGTAAATGAAACCTACAGTGAGAAATCTCACCCCAGTTAAAATAACTTTTTTCCAAAAGACAGACAATAATGATCCTGGTGAGGATGTGGAGAAAGTAGAACCCGCATACATTGTTGGTGGGGTCGTCAGTTAGTACCGCCAATATGGAGAACAGTATGGAGATTACTCAGAAAAACTAAAAATATAACTATCATATGATCCAGCAATCCCTCTGCTAGGTATATACCCAAAAGTAATCAGTATATGGAGCAGATATTTGCACTCCCCTTTTATTGTAGCACTGTTCACTCTAGCCAAGATTTGGAATCAGCCTAAGTGTCCATCAATACACAAATGAATAAAGAAAATATGGTACATATACACAACGGAATACTATTCAGCCATAAAAGGAATGAGATCGTGTTATTTGCAACAACATGGATGGAACTGGAGGTCGTTACGTTTAGTGAAATAAATCAGGCATAGAAAGAGTAACTTTGCATGTTTTCACTCATTTATGGAAGCTAAAAATTAAAACAGTTGATCTCATGGAGATAAGTGAGTAGAAGGATGGTTACCAGAGGCTGAGAAGTGTAGTGGGCTAGTGAGAAGGAATTGGAATGCTTATTGGCTGCAAAAGCATAGTTTGACAGAATGAATAAGACCTAATATTTGATAGCACAACAAGGTGACTGCAGTCAACAGTAGTTTATTCTACATTTTAAAACAACTAAAAGTGGAATAGGAATGTTTGTAACACAAAAAAGGATAAATACTTGAGATGATGGATGCTCTATTTACCCTGATGTCATTATTACATATTGTATGCCTGTATCAAAACATCTCAGGCACCCCATAAATATATATGCCTACTATATACCCATAAACATTTTAAATTTTAATTAAAAAATTATTTCATCATTGTCAACAAATGGAAATGTATAGAGTTTTCCGTGATGATATTTAGGAGAAAAATCTTGGGGCAAGCTATAAGGATCTATCTAAAATATATTAATATATTAACTTTAACAAGTAGTGAATATTATGAAAGCATACATAGTAATATATGTATTATATTTATATGATATAGTATAGGGTATTACTGTGACCCCTATACGTCAGTAAGACCCCCAAATGTTAGTTTATATATACTGACACAGAATTACACTATATTTGAAAGCCTGGTTCGGTTTTGAAAATCTTGACGCAAATTCGGTCTTTTTGAAATTTAGTTATCTGCTTAAACGTCTATAGGTACTTGTTAACATGAACATTTTCTACTTTAATAAATAAATACTGAATGTTTTTACGTTAGTCACCTCTTTTGGAAGCTGTACTCATTATAAGTTGTGATGATACAGACATTGGAAAACTGAGCCATGTCTTTATAGAAATTATAGTTGGATCCTCGGTCATCTATTTGGTCTCCAAGAGAAACACGAAGAAACCTCGTTGACCTGTTTCCTACATTTTGCCTGCTACAGATTTGTGCCCAGTTGGACCTTAATTATGCTTACCACCCATCTCTTCCATGTCTTTCCGTTAACAAGTAGTAAATTCACATATGATGTTGCTTTCTCTGAGAACATTTCCATTGTAATAATTCTCTTTGAATACTCACAAAGTATTGAAGATGTAATGGTCTATATAGGTGATGGGAGAATTGTATCATGATTTTTACTTTATATATTTTAAGTTTTGGGGAGCGGGAAGGGAGCAGGAGCACATTTCCAACGTAATTTACAACACACCTTCTAATTAAGTATATTTTAGTAACGCCAGCCGTAACTCTGAGATTGAAATCACATCTTCCTTTCGTGAGGGGCTCTGCTCCACCCTCCCAGTTCAGTGCAGAAGTCCCATCTAGAAATTTCTTACAAATAATCACCTGTTATTCGAATACTTTGCAGTGCCAGGAATATCACTATTTCACAAGATAAACAGTGTTGTTTTTTAATAATTAAAAATGTTATCTTAAAATCAGTGCATTAATTCTGTACTCTGGGACTAACACCTGTTCTGTGTGCCAGCTATTCAAATTAGAAAGGCTTTTAACATGCTTCTTAGATTACCACCTCTCCCTGGTTTTTCCTCTTCCAGACCAGATTCCGCTAGTTTCTTAAATAAATTCTCATGATACTTCCCGGACGTCTTACCATTGCATCTCCCTTATCAAAATGCACCCAGCATTGTTCACAATCCTCCTACACTAACAGCAGAGTATTCTAGATATGGTCTGGCAAGTATGACATACAGAGCCCCATTACCTTCCTTTATCTTGATGCTGCTCTCTTATTCATATAATTAAAGTTACACTAGCTTTCCTGGCAGCCATCACATTTTCCTTTCCCATTGTATTTGTATCCAAATAAAAATCTTGAGTTTTTCTTTTGTATCCTAGTATTATGTCATATCTTCCTTTTTCTTTATTCAGTTAATAATTTCAACCTAAAACCCTAAATTTAACATTAAACATGAAAAAGTACAATGTTAACTTTGACCCTCTAACATATTAGAAAAGATAAAAGAATATTACAGGACACTTCTCTGTCATTAATCTGTTAGGATTGTAGCATCTCCCATAGCCAGCAAATGGATCTCTCCTTTTAACTTTTTGTTGTTCCAAGCTTAGTTTTAAGGTCCCTTTTTCTTCTCTCTTGCATTTTTTTTTTGTCTCATTTGTTTTTGGCCCTTTATCTTTCTGACTTTATTCTTCTACTTTTAACCTACAGTGTAGCTCAGTATTATAGAATGAATTCAGATATACAAAGTATTAAAAATCAGGATTTCAATGGTATATTTTCTGTCTTTAGCAAAATATTCTATGCCGTTGGTATTTCTAATTACTGAGCAAGTAAATTGAATACAGATTTTTACTGTGAAGAGTCTACAGTGACAAGATTGCATGTATTAATCAAGTAACAAAATTCATCAAATTTTTAATTCCCTGGGAAGCAGGATGTGGTGCCAGAACAAATTTAACTTTTCTAAAGAAGCCACTTAAACTTCCTCTGTTACTAGGAAATATAGTCCTGCTATAGGTAACATGTCTGAATTTTTGAGCAGTTCCATTTTTTTGAATCTGTAGATCTTGTATGTCAACTAGCAAGACATGAACTTTCACTCAAATCTGTGGAGAATAGATGGTGACTGCCATCCCAAAAACTGTTGGAAGGGGAGCTGTTTTGGAGGTAATGCCAGGCAAGGTAGAAGAAACACTTTAATGATGCTTTTAACTATCTCTTCAAAAATAAGAGGATACATTTGGAAAATTGAGAGGCAAGACAGGTTTGTATCAATAAGGCTTTGAATGTGGCCTTTATGGTGACTGCCAAAGGACATCTTATTGTTTCTGCAATAGAATCTACAGCCATATTCTAGGAAAAAATCAAAAAACAAAACAACAGCAACAACCTTTTACCTATATACTCTCACATTTGTCTTTTTAGCTGCTCATCTTCAGTGTAATAATGACCAACATTCTTTAATACAATAGATAGAAATATGGGTAATGCTGAGACCTAAATGTACTTAATAAATAGGCAGGTTTCATATTTCATGCTTAGAAAGATAAAATACATTTTCCTGATGTGTTATATTCACTTAAATTTTCACATTGTTTAGCTGTAAAGAAAGGAACGTAGTGCCTTTTATATCATCAGAATCATTATTATATTTCTTTAGTGGCATTTCTTCACCTAGAACATTATCAGGTTGTCATTAAATCAGAAAGAAAACTATGTTCCCAAGGCCAGAGTGCTCTTTCTAATCCGTTTGAATAATACAAATGATTATACCACATTTTAAATGATGTGCGGAGAATGTGAGTATTAGGACCCCTCTTTTGCGGGCCTTCTATTTGCTAATCATTTTTATAAAGTATCCATTTCAATATAGTATAGTAATAATGAAAAAGTTTGAAACATTGCGATAATTACCAAAGTGTGATTGGTAATTAGAGACATGAAGTGAGCATATGCTGTCGGAAAAACAGCACCGACAGAGTTGCTCAGCCAGGGTTTCCACAAACTTTCAATTTGAAAAAAAAACACAATATCTGAAAGGCACAATAAAGTGAAGGGCATCAAACAACCTCTGGCTGTATTTCGGACCACACTGTCAGGCAGGTTGTAGAGACTGAGGCCTTTCATTCACTGAAGGCTTTCCTCCAGCCCGTGGTAGGTAAAGGGTAAGCAGTGTATTCCACAGCCCATGTCCTTTCTGTGGCACGCTGGTGCCTCTTTCTGTTCCCGGAGTATGTGCATGTGGCTGGGGGTGGCAGCAATGGTGGTATTACTGATGATTTATTTCTCTAATGTTCAAAATAATTTCGAAAATACTTCTGGGAATATAGGTAGAAGGAGAAAATTACATGCAGACTTACGGCCCAGGCAGTTTTCTTTCTAATCAACTCACTTTTCTCACTGCCCTGCCATCACCCCTGACAAATTCGTCCCCAGAAATTCTTCTTAATGATCTTTTTTTGCCATCTTCCACAAGAAGAAAAATAATTTTAAAGCAAAACATACATACGAAGGTCAATTATTGTGATTTTTTTTTCTGTATTCTAGAGTAGAATATGAAGGTGTCATGGTTCTATTTTCAGAGTTTAAGTTAATACATGATATACAATATCAATTTAAAACCTCCCAGCTTATGTATAAGGTATTTGTGTTGGTATATCAGATAAATATCATTCTGAGACCATAAACAACACAAGAATCAAATGTGTAAGTTATTTATCGTCATACTATTGAGGTGGGAGTAGAAATGGTAATGTAGTAACAGCCCCCTTTCCAAATGGCATTTCAAACTGTTACAATGTTGACATGCTAAGAGGAGTGGTCATGAAGTATGGCTTGTGAAGAATATGTGAATCTAGGACAAAATCTTTAAACCCAAGGGAGCAGAGGTATAAATAGTTGAATTTGACCTGAGATTGTTGAAATATTTTCATTAAGCCATTGCAAGATGCACTTTTTAAAATGTAAATTCATACTCTGACATTTGCAACCTGTACACAGAGTTTCTAATAAGCAAATAAGGTCACTTGGATGATTTACTGGAGTGTGATTGCTGAAGGCAGAGATGTTGCTGTGAGTGGCTTGGTTTACAAAAGACTTTGAAGTGTGGTGATGTAACACTCTGTGTTTATGAGAATCTATGCTTTATGCAACAAATAAAAACAAAGGACTTAATTTAGGATTAGCTAACTACCACATTCTATCCAGATTATATATGTAAAGGTTAATTTCTGGTCTGACTAAATAGAGCGTCTCAACTTTCTAGTTTTCCAGGTTGTAGATACTTTGGTAAAAAGCAAATTCAAGGTTTTCTTCAGAAGTTTGACACAGTGACGTTCACCAGATACAAGCATGTTGCTTTTTCCTTTATGTTATACTGCAATTTATTGATGATGAGCTTTATGAGACCTGAGACAGATGATCCTACTAACAATTTTATATTTAATATAGGTCCTCCTTTTTAAAAATAGCTTCATAATGAATGTATGCTCATTGCTTAGGTTCGCTTTCTTTAGTTTTGAAAGGACTGATACTTTTAAACATAGAGGTCCTTTTGGCCATTTTTTTCATTGCTAAACACTGTCTCTCAATCCCTGTGATTTAATGATAATGACAGACCAGTGCCCTCCCCTCCCTTGGTCATAAAAAGCCTGTGATTTAGCTTCATTTCTCTACCCAGGAGTTAGGGATGAATCACCAAGTAAGAAAAATATTTTGCATGATTAAAATATTGCAATGCTATAACACTTGTAGATTGCCTTAATATATATTCATAAGATTATGGGCAGTAATGAATCAGGAGTGAGCCCTTACTGCACACAAATGTATTTAGTCTTAGGATGTTTTTCTTGAAGGGGTTTCAGGGTCCTGTTGTTTTGAATAGCCGTCACAGTGCCGTCAAATATTTAACAGCATTTCTGTTCTTTGTTTCATAGCTCAGTTGTGCAATGGTGGTCTCTTCACTTCAGAAAGTCATCTAACAATAGCCCAGTCAAAATTCTGTCTTCTATTTCTTGCCCTTCTGGAGGAAAAATACATCAGAAATATTACTGTAACCTTTAAAGATAGTGCATAATCACCTAGTAATAGTACCCTTCATTGGGGTTGGTGGGGGGAACATTTGTGCCCAAGGCGATCATTTTCACCAGCTTTAAAAAAGGAGATACTCCTATGTGTTTATAGACTTCAAGATGAATGATAAGACAGAGAATTACCCACATATCAACAATGATCTGTTTACTTAGAATACACTAGGCACCTGTAAACAGAGAGCTAAATCTCTGATAGGAGGATGTATAGAGGGTTGACGAACTGATAGACGGACTGACAGATGGAAGGATGAATGGATAAGTGGAGTATGTAGCTACCTAGTGGTGAAATAACTCCTGAAGGTTTAAAATTATGTCATTAAAACACAAATAGTGCTAAAATGATTTGCTTCTCCCTTAAAACAGTAATTTAATTAAATCATATAAAAATTGATAAGGTATTATCAATAAAATATACCATAATTTTATAGAATTCACAACTAATATATTATACTATGATGTGCTTGCTGAGCAGATGTTCATAATCAGATCTACCATCTCTTATAAACTTATATGTTAAGCACTCTGAAAGCACTTTACAGTCATTACCACATTAGCTAATCATTTCTTTTCCTAGACTGCAAATATGGAAGAAGGCAGTCTACAGGCATACCTTGGAGATAGTGCAGGTTTGGCTCTAGACCACTGCAGTAAAACAAATATTGCAGTAAAGGAAGTCACACAGATTTTTTGTTCACAATACATATAAAAGTTGTGTTTATACTATACTGTAGTCTAATAAGCATGTGATATTATGTCTAAAAAAATGTACATGCCATAATTTACAAATACTGTATTGCTAAAGGATGCTAACGATCATCTAAGTCTTCTGTAAGTCATAATCTTTTTGCTAGTGGAGGCTCTTACCTTGGTGTTAATGGCTCCTGACTGATCAGCATGGGGTTTCTAAAGGTTGTGGTGGCTAAGATGATAATGAAGTTTGTCACATGGATTGCCTCTTCCTTTTATGAAAGATTTCTCTGTAACATGTGATGCTGTTTGGTAACATTTTACCCACAGTAGAACTCTTTCAAAATTAGAGTGAATCCTCTCAAACCCACCACTTAGTTGATAAAGATTACCTACATTTATATTATATTCTAAATAATTTGTTGCCATCTCTAGCACCTTCACCAGTAATAGATTCCATCTCAAGAAACCATATTCTTTGTTCATCTGTAAGAAACAATTCCTTATCCATTAAAATTTTATCATGAGACTGCAGCAATTCAGTTACATCTTTAGGATTCACTTCTGATTCTAGTGATCTTGCTATTTCCACTGCATCTGCAGTTAGTTCTTCCACTGAGATCTTGAATTCCTCAAAGTCATCTATGAGAGTTGGAATTAACTTCTTCCAAACTCCTATTGTGTTGATATTTTAACCTCTTCCCATGAATCACAAATGTTCGTAATGGCATCTAGAATGGAGAATCCTTTCCAGAAGATTTTCAGTTTACTTTGCCGAGATTCATTAGAGGAATCACTGCTTATGACAGCTATAGTCTTACAAAATACGTTTCTTAAATAATAAGAGTTGAAAGTTGAAATTACTTCTTGATCCATGGGGTGCAGAGTTCATGTTGTATTAGTTGGCTTGAAAACAACGTTAATTTCCTTGTACATGTCAGTCAGAGCTCTTGGGTGACCAGATGCTTTCATCAATGAGGTAATATTTGAAAGGAATTTTTTTTCTGGGCAATAGGTCTCAAGCTTGGGCTTACGGGCTCAGTAAACCATGCTATAAACAGACGTGCTGTCATCCAGGCTTTGTGGTTACATTTATAGAGCACAAGAAGAGTAGACTTTAGTATAATTCATAAGGGCATAGGTTTTTGGAAACGGTAAATGAACATTGGCTTCAACTCAAAGTCACCAGCTGCATTAGCCCATAACAAGAGAGTCATCCTGTTCTTTGGAGCTTTGAAACCAGGCACTGTCTTCCCAGTAGTTACGAAAGTCCCAGATGGCATCTTTCAATGGAAGCCTGCTTCATCTACATTGAAAATCTATGGTTTAGTGTAGCCACCTTTATCAATATCCTAACTAGATCTTCTGGAGGACTTGCTACAGCTTCTAGATGAGCGCTTGCTACTTCACCTTAAACTTTTATGTTATGAAGATGTCTTTATTCCTTAAACCTTAAGAACAAGTCTCTCCTGGCTTTAAACTTTTCTTCTGCAGCTTCCTCACCTCTTCCAGCCTTCACAAAATTGAAGAGAGCTAGGGCCTTGCTGGATTAGACTTTAACTTAAGGGAATGTTGTGGCTAGTTTGATCTTAGATCCAGACCACCATAAACTTCTTCGAATCAACAGTAGGCTGGTGTTCACTTTCTTATCACTTATGTGTTCACTAGAGTAGCACTTCGTATTTCTTTGAAGAACTTTTCCTTTGCATTCACAGCTTGGCTAACTCTTTGGCATAAGGGACCTCGCTTTTGTCCTGTCTCAACTTTGAACATGCCTTCCTCACTAAGCTTAATCATTTCTAGTTTTTGATTTAAAGTGAGAGGCATGCCACTCTTCTTTTCACTTGAACTCCTAAAGGCTATTGTAGGTTTATTAATTGGGCTAAATTCAATAGGGTCTTAGACAATAGAGAGGCCCAAGAAAAGGGGAAGAGACAAGGGAACTGCCGGTAGGCTGGAGGATTCAACACACACATTTATTAAGTATTTGTTAAGTTTGTGGTTGTATATGTGCATGATTTGTGGTGCCCCAAACAATTACAATAGTAACAACAAAGGTCACTGGTCACAGATCATCATCATAGACATAATGATGATGTAAAAATAATATAATTATGAACAAACAATCATGTATTAATATGTATTAATAATGAAACAGTTTGAAATAATGAAAGAACTACCAAAATGTGACACAGAGACACAAAGTGAACACATGCTATTGGAAAATGGCGCCAACACACTTGCTGGATACAGGGTTGCCACAAATCTTCAATTTGTAAAAATGTGTATTTGCAAAGTGCAATAAAGTGCCATAAAACGAGTTATGCTGGTGCAGTAGTATCATTGGCCTGAAAGATTTCACACTGAGCCTTTCCTTTTAAAGTTAGGCTTTACTTAATTTATCCAAAATATATGTTTTTTTCCTATTTAAAAAATAAATTAGTCATCTTTATACCTGATACCAGTGTTTTTTAAATAGAACATTCTATGTCTAAACTAAATGTCTAACATGGATGTTATATTACTTTTCCTTCTGTTCAGTAGAAATTACCTTTTTCAATGAGTGTCTCCTGCCTGCCTAAGTGAGATATTATCCGTGTTTCTGACATTTTCCGTTAAGCTCTTCTTAATCAGAATCTCACAGGATCAAACTGAGTGGTCGGTGTTTTATTGATGTAAAAGTATTACCTGAGTATCCCAGACGATTTCTTAAAATTAAGGCATGATATAATTACTGGCTCGCTAAAATTACCTAAGGGCTCCTAAGCATTTTTGAAAGCTACGACCAAAATACGTTTCTGTTTCTCAGAGAAAATGGGAAATATGAGAGCCGTACACAGTGTGTTCTTGGAAGCAGTGGATTCAGCTGGAATCATGTGTAAGAACCATCTCTATTTCTATTAATGTCGCTTCTCTTGGCCTAATGATGGGAAAATGCTTAATTAACTCCTATAAATAAGAATTAATTTGCAAGATTAATTATGGTTATTTTTTGTAGTTATGTGGTATCAGCTGTTGAATAAGGAAGGTGTTTAGATAATATCAAATAAAATTATTTAATTAACATATAACTTAATGAAGTGATTACACTCAATACCTTTTATTGTCACACAGTGATCATTTTATTTCAAGAACATTAATTAAAATGAAAAATTATATTTGTGTGTAAAATTATAAACATTACTGTTTTTTTTTTTTCTCATGTGTTCTTTACTATTTAGGGAGAGAGCCAATTTTCACTTTGTAGGCTTCCCTACTAACATCTTTCCTTTTTTCCAGCTAAAGAAAACAAAGGGAAAATAATCTTCTCTGGTAGTAGCATTATTTTCTAATTCTGAAACATTATTTTCTTCAGTTTGTTCCCTTATTCTAACATTTTTATTTTCCACTGACTCATGTAACAAAGGTCTCCAGAGGTAATAGGTATTTCTTGTTCTTATATTTGTAAACATAAAGAAATTTGCTCTCATTGCAAGGATAGTGGTTAGGAGCTTGTGCTCTAGAATATGACCATCTGAGGTTCAAGTTCCATGTCTACCACTTAGTTTTGTTTTGAAAATAACCTGTTTCTTGGTTATTCATCTCTAGAACACCTACTCATAGAATTGTTGTCAGAATTAAATTAGTTAATGTGCATGCAAGGCTTAACAACAGTGTTGCCTGCGTTTGAGCTTAGCAAGTAGTAAGGGTAACGGACATCCTTACTGTCATCATCTTCTAAAAATGCATTAGAAATTTTACAATAAAGGGAATTTTTATAAAAATGAAAGACAAGTAGGTACTAATCCTGTCTGTTGTCTTCACTCTCTTGTCCTTTTTGTTTTATTTTTGATTTTTGTATTTTCGAATGTCCTAGTTCCCATTTTACCATGACACGGTGATTCCTTTCAGTCCTTTCACACTACTGGAATTGAAACTCTTCTGTTCCCTATTAAATCCCTTCCTCACTCTTGTACTATTTGCCCACCTTTCTTTCTTATTTCCCTTTCTCTGTATCCTGCAGCACTCTCTTGATTTCTTTTTCTTTCCACCCATTCTTTGTGTTATCTTGTTTTTTTTTTTAGATCTAAATCCAGGTATTCATTTTCCTTGAGCTTTTCCCTGAAAAATTCACCCACCCTTCAGCTATTAGCTCTATGAAGATATTCCCTAATGATTCTCCCCACCTTGACCTATGCCCTGTTCACCAAGCAGTGGGCAGTTTTATGATGTTTAATAACTCTTAGGCAAAACTGGGCAGCATGGAATTATAAATTTTTGAAACTGAAAAACTCTAGTATAACCTAGCTCAGCCCATTCAAATTAAACAAAATTACTTGGATTAAGATATATATAAGCTTATTTTAGGAGATCAAAATGAGTACCAAAAGTTAAATTTGCATGGCAATTTACAATATGTGAATACTTTGATTTACATTAACCCACCTGTCCTCACATCATCTCCAGTGATACTGGTTAGGCAAGCATTTTTTGTCTGTCCTCAGTCTACATTTGAGGATCAGAAAGATTTATAATTTTCACAAGATCGTATTTCTAGTAATTGAATAAATGTGATTTAAATCTAGTTTCTGTAAATTCAGTACAGTTTGACATTTGGTCACCAGATAATTCATCTTTTTGTTGCCCTCTAGAAGTGCCATGAAGTACATGAAGTGTGTCTCACTAATTTTAGTTTTTTTCTCGATTTATATTTGTAGAGGTTAATGATGCCTTTGACTAAATGTTTTTCTGCAGTGTAATACTATCCTGGTTTCTGACACTCAAAAGCACAGATGAATGTAAGTGGAAAAATTTTTTCCAACTATATGTATATATATATTTTTTTTAAGTTCTACTTTTATTTAGATTTATAGCATACATGTACAGTTTTGTTACATGAGGTTCTTTTGTTTGTTTGTTTTTTGTTTTTGTTTTTGTTTGCGTGTTGCGAAGTTTTGGGTTGTAAATGATCCTATCAGCCAGGTAGTGAGCATAGGTAGTTTTTCAGACACTGCCTGTGTCCCACTCTCCCGGCTCTAGTAATCCCCAGTATCTATTGTTTTCATCTCTATGTCCATATGTAACCAATGTTTAGCTCCCACATATAAGTGAGAACATACAGTATTTGGTTTTCTGTTCCTGTGTTAATTGACTTAGGATAATGGCCTCTAGCTACATCCATGTTGCTGCAAAGGATATGATTTCATCTTTTCAATGGCTGTGTAGCATTCCATAGTGTATGTATACCACATTTTCTTTATCCAATCCACCATTCATGGGTGCCTAGATTGATTCCCTGCCTTTCCTATTGTAAATTGTATTGTGATAAACATACAAGTGCATATGTCTTTTTTTTTTTTTTTCTTGTGGGACAATTTATTTTCCTTTGGGTATATAGTGGGTAGTGAGATTTCTGGGTTGAATGGTAGTTCTGTTTTAAGTTATCTGAGACATTTACAAGCTACTTTACACAGGGGCTAAACTAATTTACTTCCCAGCAACAGTATATAAGTGTTCCCATTTATCTGCAGCCTTGTCAGCATCTGTTGTTTTTGACATTTTAGTAATAGCCATTGTGTCTGGTGTAAAACGGCATCTCATTGTGGTTTTGACTTGCATTTCTCTAACAGATTAGTGATGTTGAGTATTTTTCTTTTTTTCATGTTTTTGGTGAGCGCTTGTATGTCTTCTTGTAAGAAGTGTCTGGTCATGTCTTTTGCCCATTTTTTAATGGGGTTATTTGGTTTTTGATTGTTGAGTGTTTAAGTTCCTTATGAATTCCATAAGACTCTGGATATTAAACATCTGTCAGATTCATAGCTTGCAAATATTTTCTTCCATTCTGTATGTTGTCTGTTTACTCTGTTGATAGGTTCTTTTGCTGTGCAGAAGCTCTTTAGTTTAAGTCCCACTTGTCACTTTTTGTTTTTGTTTCAGTTGTTTGTGATAAGTTAACCATAAATTGTTTGCAATGACTGATGTCAAGAAGGATGTTTCCTAGGTTTTCTTCTAGGGTTTTTATAGTTTGAGTTCTTACATTTAAATCTTTCATCCATCTTAAGTTAATTTTTGTATATGGTGAAAGGTAGAAGTCTATTATCATTCTTCTGCATATGACTAGTCAGTTACCCAGCATCATTTATTAAATAGGGAGTCCTTTTCCCATTGTTTATTTTTGTTATTAAAGCATAACTGATAAATAAAAATTATGTATATTTAAAGTACAGTGTGATGTTTTGATATACATATACCTTGTGAAATGGTTACTACAATCAAATTAATTAACATATTCCTCACCTCACATAGTGAACATTTTCTTGTGTGTGTGTGTGAGAATGCTTACGGTCAACTCTCAGCAAATTTCAAGTGTATAGCACATTGTTACTAACTGTAGTCCCCGTATTGTACATTACAACTTCAGAATTTATTTATCTTATAACTGAAAGTTTGTACCTTTAACTAAAGTATCCCCATGGATATGTGTTTAAAACTCCCTTTGCTTATTTTTTATTTTAACAGGTTTTTGGGGAACAGGTGGTGTTTGGTTACATGAATAAGTTCTTTAGTGGTGATTGAGATTTCGGTGCACCTATCATCCAAACAGTATAAACTGTACCCGATTTTTTAAATGCACGTGGGGAAATATTTACTTTGAATCTTTCTCCTGACAATAATTAATCTGATGTAGTTATGGGCTATGTGCCCAGAAGTGCTCAGAAAGACTGAAGTGATGGTGCAGATATGCACACCTGCAAGCTTTGCTTTACATTTTTTCATGGTACACTAGTTTAGCCCCTGTTCTTCGACTTTCTAAATCACTGAGTGAGACCTGTACTGGGATTTTCTATCTAGTCTTAAAAGAGAAAGAGGACTATACATTAACTATATATTACTCCAAATAAGTTGAGACTTCAAATAAAGAAAAATGATGTTTCTTCCACCACAGCTAAAATAATCAGATTTCCCAATTTGCAAGCTTTATCTGGAAGTTGGTAGTAGAGTGGTAGGAACTGTTATTCCTAAGAGCATATTCTGGCCCTGCTAAAGTATTGGATATATTATTTTGACAAACCCCTTTGATGTTCTGTGCTTAAGTTCAGTTGTTTTTATAGAGAAGGCTAACCAGTAAAGTAGATATGGAAAGTCTTTGAGTTTGTGCTGACTTGAATAAACCTGGAATCATGCTTCCATGTCAACTAAGAATTATATAAAATGTTTATCTTCAAGGCTCATACCAATCAGAGTAGTTAACTTGAGAATTAATTGCTTCAAACTGACATGCATTTATTATTAATTATCCAAAATGAAGGATTTTTTGTATTACAAATATTCTATTATAAATTCATAAAGAATATGAAATCTTTTAAAAGGTCTAAGTTAAACTTTATAGGTAATGAAATGGAATTGTGATAGAAGTTATATTTATACAGATCTTACATGTTAGCTCTATGAAACAAAGGGAAAAATATCAAGTTTGGTCTTTGATGACCAAAGTGGTATGAAATTATTTCTTAAAGTTTAGCAAAAACATGCATAGATTAAAAATTAAAAACCAAGGAGGAAACTGCAATAGGAAAATAATGAAAAGATACACTCACCAAATGCCAGGTTCTAATCTAGGTCCTATATGGCAGAGAAAAACAAAAGAAATTTCTTATATAGATTGTATTTTAATAATGAGAAACAAAAATTAATATAATGATTATATTTATAATGATTAAATTTATAATATGTTTATAATATGTTAAAAGCTGATAATAATGTTATGGTGAAAAATCAAGGCAGGTTCAGGAGAGTGTGTGGAGGTATTTAATTTTCAGGTAGGATTGTCACCAAGAGCTTTCTCAGTGTTTCTCATAAACTTGAGAAGTACCTTCTTTTTTAATAAAAAAAGAAAAGAAAATTTAAAAACAGACTCTAGTCCTCAAAGAGTTCTATGTACTGTATGTTTAAACTTTAATGTAAAAAATTTTAAATAGCAAATTCTAGTGAGAACAAAGACACAGAGAAAGAGGAATAGAAGTGAAGATCATAAAGGAAGAAGAGGCCAAGTCAAGTATAAAAAGTAAAATAAAGAATTAATAGAACCACTTTTGTATTTTTCATCTCTTCAGACAGCGGTTTAAGTGAGCCAGGGTCTATAGTAATAATAGCCACAGCACCTAATAATTTGAGCACTTTTCCCAGTGCCAGATAGTGTTAAGCACTCAATAATAGATTGCTTCAGTTAATGTCTACACCCATCCTCTGATGTGTTACCTCCATTTACAAATGAGAGACTGAGCCTCCAAGAAGTAAGTAACTTGCTCAGAGACACACAGTTAGTAATTGGTAGGACTGGAATGAGAATGCAGTTGTTACACCCTAAAGCTCATGGAGGCACTCACCATATTTTAGTGTTTTAGAATGCCATCTCCTATCCCTGCCTTTCTGCCTGAAATGGCTCGGATAATGCTTTCTTACTGTGTATGATTGTCTTTATTTTTCAGAGACGTCCCCATTTCCAGTTATATTTTTATTTAGATATATTGCACTTGACTACATTACAGGCAATTCACAGAGTAAGTTTGTTTGGGGAAAGGTGTTTATAGCCTGAATCAAAATTTTTTTGAGTTTAAAAGCACAATTTTTTTTTTTTTAAAGTGTTGAGTCTGCAGGGTGTGAACTCATTTTGATAATAAAAGATGTGGTTAAAAGGTGAATAAAAATCTGTTATTTTTTTCTTTTTCAGTTCTAAATAATTGCCATCGCTTCATCAGATAATTGAATTTACAAGTTCTTTGGATAATCCTAATAGCACAGAGAGCAACAGTTTTAGGGAAAGGTTATGCAGAAGTGTGAGCACTATTTTTCTATTTTTCTTCCTTCTCAAATTATTGAGGAACAGTGACATTTTTTAGTTTAAGTTGCATAATCTTCTAGGATACAGAAACGTTTCTAAGTAGGTTAGTCAGAAGTATTCTGTAAAGTATTTAGAATAATTGTCCTATTTGCATAGAAAAATATGTAGTACTCAATATTTTGTATTACCATTTGATTTGCTATTTACTGATGTGTGTCATTAAGCATGCTTAAAAATAAACTAGTAATTTGCATGAAAATACATTTCAAAAAGCATAGTAATCCATTAATTAACCTGGTAGATAATGACATTTGAGCCCCTCATCCTTTGAGCTTGTTTTATTGCTATTTTGCATTGCACAGTTTCTAAAAATGTATGGCCGAAGAAGCATACTTGCAGGGATTGGAGTTTATTTTGTAGTCTAAAATCAGAAACCTTTTGTTGATAAAATGGGCACATCCTAGAACATAATAGAAATATGTTTCTGTTTTGCACTTAATTAAAATGTACAGTTGTTATTTAAACTTTTAATGAAGACAGTGTTCACAAATTTGAATGCATGAAGCTTATGCATGAAGATCTTGCTTTTTTCAAAGTCATTAAAATTTTAAGGTAAACTAATAACATATATACACATATATATACACACACATATATATATAAAGAAAAAAGTTGCATCTGGCTTTTGTTTTATTTTAAAATTTGCTTTGATTACATTCATTAGTAAGTTCTCTGTTTAATTCCACATTACTTTCTTATAAATTTAATTTTACAAATATTTAATATTGGGGGATTTTTAAAAACTAAAGTCAGGGAGATTAAAAAAACTAACTGGATATTTTCCATGGAAAGAAATATAGGTCACATGGCCATAAATAGTTTTGAAAAGTAATTAAAATATCAGAACTCTCATTTTTTAAAATTTATGTTTTAAGTTCATGGGTACAGGTGCAGGTTGGTTCCATAGGTGAGCTTGCATCATGGGGGTTTATTGTACAGATTATTTCATCACCCAGGTATTAAGCCCAGTACCTCTTCGTTATTTTTCCTGATCCCCTCCCTCCTCCCACTCTCCACCCTCTGGAAGGCACCAGTGTGTGTTGTTCCTCTTTGTGTGTCCTTGTGTTCTCATCATTTCGCTCTGCTTAAGTGAGTACGTGCAGTGTTTGCTTTTCTGTTTGTGTGTTAGTTTGCTAAGGGTGATGGCCTCCAACTCCTTTCATGTCCCTGCAAAGAACATGAGCTCATTCTTTTTAATGGCTGCATAGTATTCCATGGTGTATGTGTACCACATTTTCTTTATCTAGTCTGTCATTGGTGGACATTTAGGTTTATTACCTGATTTTTCCATTGTGAATAGTGCTGCAGTGAACATGCACCTGCATGTGTCTTTATAATAGAATGAATTATTTTCTTTTGAGTATGTACCCAGTAATAAGATTGCTAGGTTAAATCGTATTTCTGTCTTTAGGTCTTTGAGGAATTGCCACACTGTCTTCCACAATGTTCAAACTAATATACATTCCTACCAATGGTGTATAAGTGTTCCTTCTTCCCCATAGTCTTGCCAGTGTCTGTTATTTTTTGGCTTTTTAATAATAGCCTTTCTGCCTGGTGTGAGATGGTATCTCTTTGTAGTTTTGATTTGCATTCCTCTAGTGATCAGTGATGTTGAGCTTTATTTCATATGATTGTTGGCTGCGTGTATATCTTGTTTTGAAAAATGTCTGTTCATGTCCTTTGCCTACTTTTCAATGGATGTGTTTGTTGTTTTCCTTGTAAATTTAAGTTCCTTATAGATGCTGAATATTAGAACTTTGTCAGATGCATAGTTTGCAAAAATTTTCCCTCATTCTGTAGGTTGTGTGTTTACCCTGTTGATAGTTTCTTTTTCTGTGCAGAAGCTCCCTAGTTTAATTAGATCCCATTTGTCAATTTTTGCTTTTGGTGTCTTCATCATGAAATCTTTCCCCTTGCCTATGTCCTGACTGGTATTGCCTAGGTTGTCTTTCAGGGTTTTTATAGTTTTGGCTTTCTATTTAAGTCTTTATTCCATCTTGAATTAGTTTTTGTATATGGTGTAAGGGAAGAGTCCAGTTTCGATGTTCTACAAATGGTTACCTGGCAGAACTATCATTTTTCATGATAACTGTTTAAGTTTAATGTGTATTTTAGATCACAGAAGTAAAGATAGAATTACCTAAATAAGATACACAAATACACACACACACACACACACACACACCCCTACAACACCCCTCCACCACACACTAACAGACCGGCACATTCATTATATATATATATCAATTTATCACAAGTCTTTGCCACTCCTGCGTTTGGAAAGAGACCAGAGAGAGAAACTGAAAGTTGTAGTTTATAGCCTTTTCTGTGATTCAGGACAATAAAGTAGGCATAATTTAGCTATGTTTATAAAATAAATGGACAGATCTATTTGAGATGCTAGATAGCTATAACCTTAGATTTTGTGGATTATAACCAGCAATAAATAAAATTCAATCCATGTAACATAAAAAGGGAAGGATCGTGTTAGAACATTGTGGCAAGCCCTGTGCTGTATCGATCTCTTCAGACTACTAAAATCATAAAACTGTCCTTGCTTTTCAGCAGCTGTTCTTACCCTCCCAGATATTTGTTCACATTTACATTAATTAAAACATTCCTTAGAATTTTGAACCTAATATTTTCTGCTTTCAGTATAAATTCTCTTTCCTGGGGTCACTTAGCTCCTGGGCATTATTTTAATCATGGTAATATGAATGGATTGATTAAAGAATTAGATATCAAATAACTTATACTAAATTCATATTCCAAAAACCTGCATTTTTTCACATTTTAGCCTGTCTTCAGTTGGAAAGTATCTTACAATATTGATGTGGTAGTGATATTTTTTCTCTTCATTAGAGATATAGAAAATAATTCATCTTGAAATGGATGATGCCTTAGATTTGAAGATATATGGTAACTTACCCGCTCTGCTATCGTTATAGTCATCTAGTCACTGGAGAACTCTTCTTTTTGTCACTCAATTTGAAACCTCAAGGGTTGTACCTTACAATAAATTTCCTTAGCTTCATCAGTGGGAGTGAAGTGAGTTTAGTGCAGAATGATATAAATGATAGTACTTCTTACATCAAAATCCTTATACTTTGAACAGACACTTTATCAAGTGGCTGAGCAAACACAGCAGCTTTTGAAGTATTTGAAGAGCCATTGAATTTAAGAGTCTTCATGCCTTCACTGTTCTTTAATCTTATTAGTACATGCCTCCTTCAGAACACTGGCTCTTCCCTGGTTCAAATTTAAGGACTTGGATTATAAAATAATGGCTGAAAACTTCTTATCTACTTCAACCTGTTGATAGATATATGAAATACTTAGGAAGCTCTTGAATTTAAAATAAGAAATCATAATATTTTAAAATGCTATCCAAATTGATAGGGACCTATTTTATCTCCTTTTTAAAAAAAACTATTAAAAAATTGTCATTCTTTCCCTACTGTATTTTTTTTCCAGTTGAACAAGGTAAATTTTATGGCCCAGTGTTTTGTATTTACTAATAAAATGATCAAATGGATCAAATCAATAAGAAATGGACTAGAACAAGTATAGTAAATCTCAGATATTCAGACCTCAACATTACTTTTAGAAATGGCAATCTTGTATATCTACTTGTGTCAGTAATTTAAATGGATATCATTTTATCTGATTTTCCTGTTTGTATTCTTCTCTTGTCATATTCGTTCTGTCCTCTTTATGCTTGGAATGTGATATGTTTTGGATATTTGTCCCTGGAGATCTCATGTTGAAATGTGATTCCCAGTGTTGGAGGTGGGGCCTGGTAGAGGTGTTTGGGACACAAGGGAGGATTCTTCGTGAATGACTTGGTGCCCTCCCCTTGGTAACAAGTGAGTTCTCACTTACATGAGAGCTGGTTGTTTAAAGGAGCTTCACTCCTCCTCCTCGCTCTCCCTTGCACCCTTTCTTGCCATGTGACATTCCTGGACACCTTCTCCTTCTGCCATGATTGTAAGCTTCTTAAGGCCCTCACCAAAAGCAGATGCCAGCATCGTGCTTCCTGTGTGTATGGTCTGCCGAACCATGAGCCAAAATAAACCTCTTTCCTTTATGAATTACAAAGTCTCAAATATAACAATATAAAAAATTTCAACCTGAGAAATAAACAAGAAACTGTAAATGAAAACACTACCTTATTCTTGGCATAAAATGGGTGCCACATGCAGACAGTAAGGTAATCAGAGCTGCATTTGACTTATGCACACCTCCCAACTCTACCACGTAACAAGCTGTCTGCCTTTGGGCCAACTCTTCTCCCCTTCCACTTCCGTTTCCCTAATTCAGCCTCAGTTTCCTTACTTTTGAGTACTGTCACTTGTACTTCTAAAACTCAGTCTACCTCTCTCCTTTCCCACTGTCAGAGATTAGACATACATAACTATCCTTGGACTGTTGTTAGACTCCTGACTGGTTTTCCCGACTTAGTCTTTCCACTGTCTGTTTCATACTGCTTACAACCTGCGGGTTAATTTTTTTGATTGTAAAACCCTTTCTCAAGAATTTTAAACACTATCACACTTAACTAACAAAATAAGTCTTAAGACCCTAGCCCAGCCTTCAAAAGTCTTCATATACGGCTTGTCCATCATAGTTTTCTTCCTTGACTCTCCCTTTCATTGCATATTGCTTTTTGCTCTACTTGTGTAGGTTCATATGTATGCCTAATCTCCCTTTACAGGCTGTAAGCCACATGTAAATGAAGACCGTATCTTAGTTATTTTTGTTTCTTGCACAATATCTTGTACATTGTATGTATTTAGTAAATGAATGGGGGAGTTAAGATAATTTATTGTACCCTCCTCAATTATAAAAAACAGTATATGTAATTTGGCTTTTCTTGGTAAGTCAGTGTTGTCATTCTGAATATCAGTTTCCAAGTTTTATTGGGAACCTATTATGAGAAGGTCCTCTGCTAGGAATATGGAGGTAGCTATGGATAACAGATGACCTTTTAAGGTGTCCTGCTAAATTTATCTTGTATGCTCTGTATTGGAAACTATATAACGATGATAGTTGAAAATAAGTATAAATTGGCTTTGAGTCATAGTTTCAGAGGTAAATTTTCACAGAAAAAGGACAATGTAGGAATTGTGGTGCTGTGTGTGTCCTGTATCATGTATGTACATGTATGTGCATCTGTGTGTATGTGCATACACATGAGAGAGTGAGGGAGTACCCGAGAGAGAACATGAAAAACAAACAAATCAGTTGCTCAGATAATCTCTTTGAAAAGGCTTGTTCTAATTCTAAGCAGTATTCTTAAAACATGTAGTTTCCTGATACTTGAATAATATATGGCATCGATTTGTGATTATAAAGCTTTTTCACACGCATTACCTCTCATTTAGTGTTTAAATTGGTAGAAATTTCTGGATTTTAAAGGCCACATTTTCTAAAGGAAGCTATTGTTTTCCCTGGCTAATGTAGACACAGAACTGGGTGATTGCACGATTGGACACAGAAAAATTTTTTCTTTAAATTATAGGCCAGAGAAACATGTCTAAACCGATGTTTTGAAACTTTCCCTATGGCTTTTATAAGCTTTTCCTGTATGGCTACCAATTATATAAAGTAAGTAGATTCTAACATTTTCAATATGACAATCTCTTTCAGTGTCAAAGAGAAATGAATCCTTATATAGCAATTGTTCTTTTACTGTCCTTTGATCGAGAAAAGTATACACAAAAACTATGAAATTTTGTGACTTTAAAATTGCATTTTTTGGTGTGCGAAGCTCAGTCTGTACTTTATTGTGGGAAAAGCATGTAAAATGATGGACACATGATTTTTATTTTACTGTAACATTGAAAATAACGATTAAATATTATTTAATTCTGTTTCAGAAAAATAATTTTGTTGAGGACATTCTCCTTTATTAAGAAAAAAAAAAAAAGGCATGCCAGGCATAGTAGCTCACTAATCCCAGCACTTTAAGAGGCTGAGGTGGGCAGATCGCTTGAGCTCAAGAGTTTGAGACCAGCATGGGCAACATGGTGAAACCCCATTGCTACAAAAAATATAAAAATCAGTCTGGTGGCATGTGCCTGTGGTCTCAACTACTTGAGAGGCTGAGGTGGGACAAACTGCTTGAGCCTGGGAGGCAGAGGTTTCAGTGAGCCAAGATCGCACCACTACACTGCAGCCAGGGTGATAGCCAGACCCTGTCTCAAAAAAAAAAAAAATGCCCCTAGGTAAATGAAGGAATTATTATTTTTAGTTTTGCAACCTTGAATAACTTTCCTATAACATTTTAAAAATTATAATTCAGGTGACTAAAATGAATGTGTTCATAGGAGGAAATAGTCATCTCTAGTGTTAGTGAGAAGTTGAATTTGATTAGGAAGGAGTTCAGAACGTGCTACCCCAAAATATGCCACTTTGGCTTATTGATTATTTTGAGCTGAATCTGTTTGAGAAACAACAGATGCAGAAAGAGCTCTTTGATCTCCTCCTTTCTACCAAAAAGCAAATCATAAAATTGCTCGTGAAAAAGGTGTCTTTCGTGTGCCAGGAATAGGAGGACATTCTCATCACCAGAGACTGGGAAGTCGAAATAGACCTGTACAAACAAACCTACTAAAATAACCCTGTCTTCCATCAGTTTCCCCCGTATATTTCCTCATTGTGTTCCCACAATTTACTGCCCCCAGCACAAGCTCTTGTGTCTTGTCACATTCCCATAATTGATCATTCATTGTGTGAAAGGCACATTAAATGTTTGGACCTAATGGTGTCTTTTCTTCCTTTTTTCTTTTTAACTTTTAGGTTCAGGGGATACATGTGCAGGTTTGTTAGTGGGTAAACTGCGTGTCGTGGGGGCTTGGTGCACAGATTATTTTGTCACCCAGGTAATAAGTATAGTACCTGATGGGTAGTTTTTCCATCCTCACCCTCCGCCCATCTTCTGCCCTCAAGTAGGCCCTGGTGTCTGTTGAATTAACGCAGGAATGGAAAACCAGATACCTCATGTTCTCACAAACGTGAGCTAAACTTTGAGTACACATGGACACAAAGAAGGGAACAATATAATCTGCATTTTAATAGTAAAAACATGTACATTCTTTGAAACACAGCGTCAAATGTGTATAATAACATAATTTAGTCTTTAGACAACACCTAATCGTATATAAATTCCCAGCCCCTTACAATCACGTAACTACTCACTCAGTGAGAACTTACAATGACAGGACTGCCAGTCAGGTTGGGAACCATTGCTTTTGATGATATGCTTGCCTTAGTTAGCCACTGCTATCAAAAGCCTATGTTGTCAACCAGTAATTCATTAATTGATATATTAATTCAGTTGTTTTTAAAGTATTCTAGAACATTACTCTCTGAACTGTACTGTTTTAGTTTTCGGAAGATTTATCCCAGTATTTAATGAACTGGAATGAAGAACAAAAGCTAAACTTCTATTTGAATAGTTTTTTTTTATTCCACAGTATTTCATTATTTGCCATGTCTTTGATTATTTATTTTCGTTATCCATATTTCAGCATTAAATGTATTGGTAGGCTCAAATCATGTTCAGCTATACTGAGTGACTTTAAATGTCCCTGTGCCTAGTAGTCATCATTTGAATCTCAGTCGTTCTTTCTCAATACGGTAATATTCTGATTATCAATTTCAGTTTGAATTAGAGAAGGCTGGCCTGGATTCACTAAAATGGAGCCAACACTACTAGCAGAAGTTTCTGTAGCATGTCCATCTTCACTTCCGAGTTTCTGTAGCGTGTCCATCTTCACTTCTGAGTTTCCGTAGCATGTCCATCTTCACTTCTGACTTAGACAAAGATTTTCAAGGGTTGACAATGATGGCTTATTGTTCCTTGCTCAATGTGATAATTAATGTGATAATTTTTGCAGTAATGGTAATATACTAACATTTCTGAGATTAATGATATATTTTCCAGGAAATCAAAACAAAAAGCACTTAAACTATCGGCATTTCTACTAAGGCTAGAAGAAACTTAAGATTTCTAAGATACCAATGCATATATCATTGTAGATTTTTGTATCAAGTACCATTTCTAGATACTTTGAGCCTAATAAATTTGAACATAATGATTGCTTTTATTAATTTTGCTGTAAATATGCTAATACCATCTAACAACTTATTGTGAAAAACCAGATGTTCAGTACAGATGCAACGAGGCATTTCCTTTTTTGAATATTTTTTTATCTGAAGTTGATTGAATTCACAGATGCAAAATCCACAGATATGGAGGACTGACTGTATGTATTTAGTAATATATCTAGCAGACACTTGGAGATAGTATAACTATTAGTAAATATTTAAAAGGCGACTACATGTTGAACTTATTATTTATGACTTGTCTTGGTAGAAATAATATAATCTCACAGAGCAAAATTTCTATTCAATATGGAGAAGAATTTATAACAAGTGGAATAGGTTGCTTGAAGAGAAAAGTAGATTAGGTACGTTTCATCCCAGGCTGGGTGATCACTTGATGAGTCGTGATGGGAGTATAGCAGGGATCTCATGGGTGTGTGCAGTAGATAGCCTGTAAAGCCCCTTTCAAACATAAAACTGTAAAAGAAGAAATGAGTGCTTAGCACAAATTATGATTTAACACTGCTCAAAAACTCACTTTTAAATTGCTCTCTCCGCACATATTTTACAATGTCTCATTCAACTCCTCAACTGTTGTGAATTCCTTAAAAGCCGTACGTTCAAAATTGTGCTAGATTCAGATGCAGCGGAATATGGAGGGCATCAGAGACTGGACCACAACACTGACTTTTTTTCTGAGGCTTTTGAACATAATGGGCGTCCCTATTCTCTTTTGGTAAGTAAGTTTCTCAACATATTTCCTGCTATTTTAATTTACTCTCTTATTCTTCTAGTAATGTTTTTGTTCAAATAAACAACTCTTCAAATAAGCAACATGGAATAAAAGCATGAAGGAAAGGGATTAGGGAGAGGGGACTATGCTTGACCAGACGTAATGTGTGGTACTGGACTAAATTGTGTTTTGGAAAAACTAATAGTAAAGGATATTTAGGGGACAATTGGCAAAAATTAAATATTAATAGGATTCAAAACTATTTCTCAAGAAATGAGCAGAAGGCAGTTTTTTTATTTTTCTTTCAATTATGAACATTTCTATTCTTTATGCAACAATTCACTCTCCTTCTGTTCTTGTTTTCTCCATAACATTTTATATTAAGCAGATTTCTACATTATGGACTAGCAAATGAAGTTTCATTTAAAACACCTTAAAGGAGTCAATGAAAAATGTATCTTTCTTTTCTTTCATGTGGTAAATTGAAGACTGAATTCATTCTAGTTATAAAATTCTCTGGATTTTTTATATTACTGAAGGAAGTATTATATGACATAACTAATTTTTACATTGTGGTGTTCACACAAATAGAATGTTAGAATGTTGCTTTAAACTACTACGTTTAAATTCTTTAAAATATGTAGAATTTAGTAAGTTTCTAGATTCAGAGGAATTCATTGTTTAATTTATGGCCATATAGTAGGTTCAAAACCACATCTACCATTCCTAATTCTAGGAGGTACCTAACAAATACATGACTTTACCATAGCTGTTAACGTTCTTATGTCATTAAATTCTCTCACTTTTCAAAAGTTTAGATAGAAGTCAGGCATGAGAATCTCTGTGGTACCCCTAGGCCTTCCATCTCTCTACTGCTTTCCCACCTCTCAGAGTGATGCCAGCACTCAGCTTTGTAAGCTGCCATATTATACATAAAAGTGAAATCCCAAAGATCACAGCGTAAAATCACTGAAAAGAGCAGGGATTACAAAGTGTGAGTTGTTAGATTATGGGTTGTGAGGAAAGTGCAATGGAAAGTCCTGTGAGAATTAGGTGTTGCCCTAAATCTGTGTGTGCGCATATGAGTGTGTGTTGATGATGACATCGATCCAGCTTTAGATATATTTGGAGAAAGATATATATTTTTAAGAGAGAGGGCTCAAGGGTGCCATCACATTCTTCAAGGAATTATTACTGTAGTCTGTGAGAACATTCAATTTTGACATGTAAAATAAGATTGATAAAAATAGTTTTTTATCAAGGAAGTGAATAAGAAAATTACCATAAAGTTCTGAAATAATCAAAAGAGTTAGATGCCCTTAGGGTTTCGGAAAGATGATTCAGCTCACAAAGGGGAGTCATGGGGAAGGAGCAACTGATTGCAATAACACTGAACTTTCACTGATGGAACTAGAATGAAAGGACTTGGAAAGACTCAGACCGCGAAATTCTTACATAGCCAGCTTTTCTAAATGTCTGTGTACCCCAACAGGGTTCTGTTATAAAGAGCCTGAAGGTATAGTGAAAATATCACAAAATGCCATGGCACAGGACCTGGGATCCTGACCCTAGTCTGCCATTTACTCACTGAGAAATTGAGTGATTTAACTTTTTTTTTTGCACTGCAGTTTCCCCCACGTGTAAAATGAGGATTATTCATATTATCTTCCCTATAGCAAGAGATTCTTAGGAAGCAGAAACTCTTTAACATGCCCAAGGTTTTTGGAAACTGTAAAATGCTACTGCATACGTATTTTAAAGATGTTATTGTCATGGATAGGCAATTATTATTTAGTAGTTTAAACATGTCAAAATACTAAGTGTTTTGAGGACACACAATTAAGAATACCTTCTCCCAACTTTGGGGAATTATAATCTCAGGCAACGGCTCAGACTTTTTTGAGGTGGGCAGAAAATATCTTCACATCCTTTCAATTTTGTGAGAGTGAAGATATGCTGGCATAATTAAAACAAGCCAGCCAGCCAGTGGCAGCAACATCAGGAGATTACTTTTCAAGCACTAATGGAATTGATCTCACCAATGTGGAAAATGCAGTTGTAAATTATCAGATGGAATAAAGAAGATCTCATAAGTATCAATAATACGTAGAGGAGGACAGCACTGCAAGGACATGGCAAACAGAAAAGAGCTGAACGCTGCCTGCAGCAGAACTCTAATCCAGTGCAGCCGGTGAGATGCGGGCTAGCTCTCTCCTCCCAGCAGCAGAGTCTTGTTTTCCATGACTACAGTGCTTCAGGAATTACTCGTTTAAATACACCTTTAGGCTCCAGATGATAAGATCACTCGTTTTAATGTCAGATTAAGGGAGTCCACACAGACTAGTAAAATACAGAAAATCTAGGCAAACAGGTTTTCTTTTTACCTAAGTTATTCAGCAAAGAGCCAGAGGAGGAAAAAAAAAAATCACATTAACAAATGTACCTACTGTAATAATGCCTCATTATAAGGAAACTCCTTATTAAACTGAGTCCTATGTGCTGGGATTCAGTGGAGGTGCTTGAACATGATCATGAGTGCTGTAGGTCTTATACCTCTTCCAGTGAGATCACTCATACCTCCCATTCTCACAGACTAAAAGGAGGAAGGAAGAACAAAATATAACTTTTCCTTCTTCCATGAAATTTTTGCCCATCATAACTAGTACACAGCATTTGCCAAAGCTTAATTTGCAAGCTTAATAATCCAAAGGATCGCTGAATAAGTGTCAAATCTGTTTTCAAAGATAGCAACAAACAGCTCAAAGGAATTTTATAATAGCCATACATGCTGCAGCATCAGCAGGTACTGCTCTAGCCTTGTCTCTGTGTGCTCCGTCAGTTGAAACTGAGAGCCGGGGATAACTGCATGTATACCGCCATTGAAACGTATTTGCTAAGGTCAGAGTATGTCACAAATGTCCAAAATCGATGGGACAGAGCTCTGCCAGTCTGCTTTACTGGCAGTTATTGGAAACTCCATTTTAGCATAATCATTTCTCTATAGTTTGATTCCTGATACAGGAACTTAATATGTTAACCTATATGTTAATCAGTGCACTGGAGGCAGGGGACTTCCTTTCTCTCCTCTGATTCATCAAATCAAATTCCATGGCACAAATGGGAGAAAAGAGATTATTGAGCCTTAAATGAATTCGATTTCTTTACATTAACTGAATGATGATGATGAAAATGAGAATAAAGCAATAGATGTAGCACTAATTACTTTGACAATTAGGCTTCTTATCAATAAGAAGTAGATGTATTTACTCTCATTCTAAATTTGGAGGTTCAAAAGTAGACTTGATTTAAATGTAGGATTTGGCATAGATGTATCATTTTTATTGCCCCTCACTTGTAAGTTTTAGTACAGCTTAACAGTTGGAAAATATATTTTACTCTATTCAAAATTATGAAAATAGTTTTTTAGAAGAAAGAAAATCTTGATTTTTAGTTTACTTTTTTAATGTATATAAGTTAGATGAGCTAATATACATTTCTATACAGAAACACTAGCATCACTTTTCTCCCAACCCTAATGCAAAATAATGAGAATTAGAATAAAAGAATACAATTTATTTTTTCTTAAAAAAGTATTTTATGAACTAAAGCATGTATGTGAAAACTAAAATCATTTTATATCATCTTTTATTTTTCAAAAGACTGTGTAATTTTTATTATGAAAAAAATGTGTGTGTAGACTATGAAGGAATCTAATGACTTTTTCATTGAATGATGTTTTGTTTGTTTTTTTGTGAGATGGAGTCTCACTCTGTTGCCCAGGCTGGAGTGCAGTGGCACGATCTTGGCTCACTGCAACCTCTGCCTCCCAAGTTCAAGCAGTTTTCCTGCCTCAACCTCCCAAATAGCTGGGATTACAGCTGCACACCACCATGCCCAGCTAATTTTTGTATTTTTAGTAGAGATGAGGTTTCATCATGTTGACCAGACTGGTCTCAAACTCCTGACCTCAGGTGATCCACCTGCCTCGGCCTCCCAAAGTGCTGGGATTACAGGCGTGAGCCACCATGCCCACCCACTGAATGCTGTTTTCATTCTTCCAAAATTATATGTGTATATGCTATTTCTAAACTTAAAAATTTCTAAGAGAATATTTTAAATTGCCCTTTAAAGTATTAAATGTTTTTTAATTTTAAAATTTTCTTTTTTAAAATGTTTGACACTGTGTTTTCAAAAATTGTGTAATTAAATTTTGCAAGTCAATTATTAGTCCTAGAGGAAAATATAGTCCTAGAGGAAAATAACATTTTGCCTGAATGACATAAAATAGACCATTGTGTGAACAGTTGTTTTTTTAGCCACACTCATGGTTAGTGTAATAATTAAGTCATTAAAGTCATCAAAATAACTGAGTAGATTAGCATGCATTTGACTCTCTTAATAAATGAATTGGATTGTACTGTGCTATTCTGATTCTTTGTGAAGAGCAGACTACTAATATAGCTAGAAAAAAATGAAACTCATGGCTGTATACTACATTGTCTCATGTTCTTAAGGTGATTCTAGATATAAAATGTTTAGGGCTTACAGGCTAATAAATGGACATAGAAGATATGTTTATCAGCATGCATGTTATGCATAGTAAGTGCCTTCTATATACAGGTATGTCAATATACTTTTTATATTTAAATATACTTAAATGATTGTGTTTAAATCTACTTAAATGTGTTCATGCTTCTTTTCTCTTGCCATATTAATCAAAACTATTGTATGAATTAAAGTGATAAAATGAGAATTACAGAGCCAATACTTAGACCAAATTTTAGGAACCCCAAATTGTTCGTGTCTGTAATTGTCTCATCATAAGGGTTAGCTCTGATTGTCTTAAGTTCTTTAGTATAATTAGTAGTAATTTCCTAACCACTAAAAAAATTGATTTACATACTCAGAAGAAAACTCAAAATTCCATAAATAGCCATAGTTAAGAAAAATCACTGGCTTAGGGAAATTCTTCCGTGTTGCCTATACCACAAGGGCTCTGGAGCAATATAAACACATTCTGGTAATTAACACTGCAGTGAAATATACGTATATTATTACAAAGTATTTCTGTTAATGATATTATACAATTGTGAACCAAAGGGTTTTTTTTTTTTAGCATATTGCATTAAGAGGTCTCTAAGTATGATGGAAGTGTCGTTATAAACCTCCTTACATGAAAAGACCAGTATCTGTTAGTGAATGTTCTTGAAGCATTTTTTAACCATCAAATGCCACAATGGGGATATATTTCAGTGCATATACTACAAACCTGGAACTTTGTTATGGCATCCTTTGGAAAAAAAAAAACCTCTCGGCTGGGTGCGGTGGCTCACGCCTATAATCCCAGCACTTTGGGAGGCCGAGGCGGGCAGAACAGCTGAGGTCGGGAGCTCGAGACCAGCCTTACCAATATGGAGAAATCCCGTCTCTACTAAAAATACAAAAAAAAATTAGCCAGGTGTGGTGGCGTATCCCTGTAATCTCAGCTACTCAGGAGACTGAGGCAGGAGAATCACTTGAACCTGGGAAGTGGAGGCTGCGGTAAGCTAAGATTGCATCATTGAACCCCAACCTGGGTAACAAGAGTGAAATTCCGTCTAAAAAGAAGAAAAAAAAAAACCTCTTAAATTTAGACAAGCGAAAATGCCAAAACATGAAAGAGTAAGAGTGATTCTAAATTATCATTATGTAATTATTATTATATTTCATTAATGAAATAATGAGGTTATGAATGAAACAATAGATATCACAATTGCTTAGGATCCAAATCTGAGCTATATCACTATAACACGCACTTACAGAGACCTCTCATTATTTATCCTAGACCTGACTAATGTGTTTCATTGCAACTTTCCCAGGCACCTTGGACTTATCAGAGTCTTTTGCCTGCATTGTAGGACAATACTCTATAAGAGAAATGTTTTCCATGTAGAGGGAGCTGAAATTACTTTGTCTAGTTTCTGGCTCTGCTGAGATATTTAGATTGGTTTTCAGTTTTAGATTGCTCATGGCAGAACAATTCAGAACCATTCCAATTGTAACCTGCTGTCCCACTGATTAGTTAAATCCAGTTACTGTGATCCCCAAAATGAAATATGTAGACTATGGCCAGCCGCGGTGGCTCACGCCTGTAATCTCAGCAATTTGGGAGGCCAAGGTGGGCAGATCATGAGGTCAAGAGTTGAGACCATCCTGACCAACATGGAGAAACCCCATCTCTACTAAAAATACAAAAATTAGCTGAGTATGGTGTTGCGTGCCTATAATACCAGCTACTCAGGAGGCTGAGGCAGGAGAATGGCTTGAACCCAGGAGGCAGAGATTGGAGTGAACTGAGATCACACCACTGCATTCCAGCCTGGTGACAGAGCAAGACTCCATCTCAAAAAAAAAAAAAAAGAAAAAAAGAAAGAAATATGTAGACTAGACTAGATCCCCTAATAAGTACATGGGAAACTCCTTTAGAAGGGTAGGTCACTTTCTCAATTTGTACCTGTTTTGATAAGATGTAGGGAGGGAATGGGTTGAATCACACTGTTTGTTTGTTTGTTTTTATTTCTCCTTCTTTGCTTTGGGTTGTATTCATTTTGTCTGTAGCTTGATTATGGAAATGTGCTCTCCTTTGGACTGGGTCTGTCGGGATCTTTGGTAATAGTCCTGCTTTATTTGTGGATAACTCCAGCTTCCTTTTATTGACTCACTCTCATAACATCTTGCGTATGACAAAGAGAAAATGTTGCATAGAAAGGATTGCATTAGCAGTGAAATTCTGATGTGGTATGATAGTTATAAGATATAAAATACAATGTGTAAACTATAGGGAAACAGCTTGTAGCACTGAAATATATGGTTTTCTCACGCTTAGTGACTGCATGGATGTAATATTTATCTTTTTGGAAATACTGTATTGCAAAGCAGACTATGAGACATTGAGCTACAGTGACTGTTAGCATTTGTTAATCTTTTCAGATGATCTTCATTTCCTAAAACACTATTACTTTGAATTGAAGATTAGAAAAACTGTTCTCTAGCCATTAAATCCAGAATATAAATTTCTTTAAGTGCCACCATTTTAAACCTGCTTTAACTTTTGATGTTAAAAACTAACCAAGTGTATCAATATGTCTGATTTTTTTGAGTAGTATTGGTTCTTTATTGTGAAACCTTAAGAGAAAACATTGTGTTCATTTGCAGAGTTGAAATGTATTGGACATACAAGTCTCATTAAATGAAAATCAACTGTTCTGTTTCTTTAATTTTTTTTTTCCTAAAGTCATGTTTGCTTTGCGCCTTCATTCTGGTTCTAACCTCTGAAAGCCTTTTTTTTTTTTTAACCATCAGGCAAGCTTTCATTTAGAGATAAAGTGACTGAAAATAGTAAAATATCAGCAAAGTCAGAAATGAAGAGAGATTGTCACAATGACAACCATCTATAGTATTATTTTTACTGTTTGCTTTGTTAATACTTAGATACATGGTTTGAACTAGCATATAAATAGCATTAAGCAGTTCAAATCACTTCTCAATTTTATGTAAAGATTTCAGATCTATTAGAGAATATCTTGTTAAATATGCATCTATTGATCCACTATTATTCCTTTGTTCATTGTTCATTTTTTTAATTCAGTCATCATCAACATCTGCCTTGTCCAATGGCACCAACTGAGAGTTAGAAGTAAAACGTATGACTTCCGCCTTTCTAAAGCTCATAGTCTAATGAGGGAAACAGATGGTAAACTTGAAAAATCATTCACAAATTGTGGCAAGTGTTCAGAAAGAAACAAAAAAGCTGCCATGGTTAGAAAAGAAGAACTTACCATATCTAGGGTTGTCAAGGAAAGCCTCTCCATACAGCTGGGATTTTTCCAAGAGATAAGGAACCAGCAAGGCAACGAGTGTTTACAGCAGAAGGCACATCATAGGCAAAGAGTCAACAAAAGGGGAGTGTTTGATGTGTCCAAGGAACTGAAAGGCTCCTGCGGCTGGAGTGTAGTGGGTGAAGATGCAAGCAAGTAGCTCAGCTGGGATACCAGATGTAGGCAGAGAGGAGCGAGTCAGGGCTGTGCACACCATGGAGAGAATCTGAATCCTGGTTTAAGTGCAATGGCAAGCTTAGTCATTGGTTTAAATTGAGAGTTAGGATTCCTTATATTACATTTCAGTTTTTGTTCTTGAAAGGGAAAAAAAGAGACAAGATTACAAATAAAAGTGTCTTGATGCAAAACAAGTGCTTTGTATATTGCTTTTCTTCGTCTGACTGAAGTAGTAACATTGCGAACTGGCAGCCTTCCTTCACCACCTGATAGAGCCTCAACATGGCAGTGACAGGGCCGGTTACATCATTCCTGTGAGGAGCATTGGTTTTCATTAAGTCGTATGGAGCCCTCTAGTGGTGATTGCTTTCTGATAGCCATGTTGCTGCCAGAACAGTAGGAACAACTGCGAAATTGAGCCTTCTAAGAGCATGTAAAATTGTAAAGGCAACTGTAACTGTAGGCAGATGTGAGACTGCATCCTGCCTATATCTCTTTGACATATGACAGGCCGTTTGGTACTCCCTTCAATTGCACTGACATAATTGTTTTGACGTAGGTGTACATTCCAAGCAGAGTGGCGCTCATCCTTCAGAACGTGGATCTGCCGAATTGAAGAGGCCTGATTTCAGCTCCACGAGATGCAGATTGGTGTTTTGCTTTCTTGTTATCACTGTCACACAGCTTATAACATGTAGCTTTTCAGAATACAGTTGTCTAGCCAAACCGTCAGGTATCCAAAGTTCAATATTGGTTTATGCAAATACAGCAAACTTTTCTTTAAGTAGATGGGAGAATATGTTTAAAATATTAGGAATCCTAGACCATATTTCCAAGTCATCTTAGCAGCTAGGATTCTCAAATGGAAGTGTTATATATAATATGTTAAAAACATTTTGCTTTCCTGGCTAATTATTTGATCCTTTTAAATTCTAATTTGAATCATTTGTCATGTATGATTATTTCTGTTAAATGTACACAGTATTTAAGATGGATATTTGGTGGCTGTATTTGTTCTGATATCTTTTGGTCTAAATTATGAGGTACCAAGATTGTTTCTTTGTTGTTTTTTTTTTTAAAATTGTGTTTAGAAATACTGTAATAAATATGCAATAGTGATACAAAATAAAGAATTATATCCAAGATAATATAAAAGCCATTATGTATGAACTTATCCATGTCTCGTTTTGTGTGAGTTTTATTTTGTGATCTCTTGTCCACTAAGTATCTTGTTAAATGCCATTACCTCAGTCTTTCTGAAGCCCTGAAATGGTAATTGTAGCGTTTCAGAAAATGTCTTTCATCTCAATCAATAAAAAGCTTTTGTAAAATTGCCTTTGCTAATGTTTATTTTGCTATACTATTGTAGGGCTTGATTATAAATGAATATTATTGTGCCTTATCTCAACTCTAATACCTTCTCCACATACGTTCACATCTACATGATGGACTAGGAAGCATGCAGATTAATATTTTTTTTTAGGCGCAATTTTGTGACTTGAAATCACACTAACCAATTTTGATATCTAAGCTACTCCTTCATTGTAAACCTGAACACTTTTAGAAGCTAAATTAAGTATCTCAACTCAGTAGAATACTTCTTCATGAATGTACCCCTTGGTTAATTAAATACCAAGATAGGTCTAAGATCATTGATTCATAACTGAGACATTATATTGTACTTATGGGACATAAAGTATCTGTTACTTTTTTAAAAAGATCTAATTTTTCCCTAATACTAATACTGACTGCTTGTGTTTTGTTTTTCGCCTGATTATTTGTGATTAATTAGAAATGAGTTATTTCATTAAAAACTCAGTAGGAGAGATAAGCAATAAACATTTTTACAGCCAACTCTATACTGTATATTAACCAGCATCCTTAAACTGTTTTTAAATAAAGCCTTGAGCATCTAAGTGTGAAAGGTGTTATTTACTTTAACTTCTAAACAGAATAGTGGTTTGATTTCCTGACAGAATCAGCAGTGCCAGCTGATAATGATTCGTGCTGGGGAAAATTACTGAAAGTCATCCGTAATGATTTTCCCATTGCGTGGACATTGTTAATATCTTAGCACTGGCGTGATCTCTGTACTGTGACTGTCATTGAAAAAAACACAATGTAGAACCCTGAAGAATGATATTTCATGTTCTAATTTATAGTTCTTTAATTTTGCATGTGTTATATATGAAGAGATATACCGTTTATTAGATATAGTTTTTAAATTACAATAAATTATTTAACATCTAGAACCCATTTACTTTTCATTTTGACCTCTGTGGCAAAGTGAGGAAGACCAGACTAATTATATACCATATTTGTATTATATTGATTGATTTTGCTAATAGGTTCTTTAATTTCAGAATCTAAAGTTAGGATTTAACAATGTAATATAAGTTAATTGCCCCTGTCAAGTGCCCTTCTCCCCCACCCAGAAGAGCAATAAATGCATGTTGCTAGGTAGGAATTACAAAAACCCATACAAACAAAATATTAAGAGTCCAAAATGGAAAGCAGTTGGGTTATATCACAGCATAGATGACCTTTATGGAACATTCTAATATTCTAATGTATTTTACTGTAGGACTTTTCATTTACGTATCAGTAACATTCTCATTGTTATGTCATCTTGTGGGAAGTTCTTTATTGGCTAAGTGTTTCAATAATCAAAACAGAGAGTTGCAAAATTTTACTCTTATAATGTGCCTTATATTGTTTTTTTCTCTGACATGTTTATTACCAACATCGGAAATTAGAGTGACCTTTGTTGACTTTTTAAAAATAAATATTTTGCTGTTTCAGTTTTTTATGTTCTAGAAAACATGAGTACAGATTTCTTGCTATCATTTTCTAATATTAGCAAATGAGTTCTAGTAGTTGCCCTGTTATCCATAATAGGATTTACACCTAATGCTAGTGATGCATAAGGTTTTCATTTAATAAATAGCCTACTCAGAAAATACCATAGCTCGTAATGGCCAAAAATTGAATTGTAAACATTTCTCCTAGAATGGTTCCCACTTTATACCACTTGAACTCCGAGGGTCAACTTTTCTCATATTCTCTTTTCTGTAAGTGTCTTGTTTCTCACTTTGCCCTGTTCTTAGCTGACGTGTTTATCTCTAACCTAAAATGAGGGAGTTAGCCACCATGTTCCTCAAGTTCAAAAAGTAACCAGTGGCAATAAATTGATTTTTCTTATAATAGCTATAAAAGAATGCAAGTTTTTGTTGTTTTTTGTTGTTGTTGTTGTTGTTGTTTTTTCTCTGACTGAAGCACTCGCCTTAGCAATACCAATTCAATTCAATATTTATCACCCATCAGGGTTATAGCCATTGCTATGGGGATCATATAGGAGGTTGTCTGAATAAGAAGCCTGTTCTTCAAATAATACAGAAGAGAGTGCAGACAGATCTGGGGGAAAGCAATGAAGGGTCGTGTGTTTTCCTCTCGCATTCAGCTTTCAGTTTCTGCAAAAACACCTTTTCACTGTCTCTGGTCCTGAAGCCATTGAATCTGTTGATGAAAGCAATGTAAAATAGCTTTCTTATTGGTTTTCCTATGTAGAAAGAGCTGGAACAGACAGACCTGATAGAGACCAAAACAGTGAATCAGCTTGCTGGCTGGCCTTGTGCCTCTCAGACTATTTCTTTTTGCTATTTTGAGTCATGCCCTAAGCTTGAGGTCTTCAGAGTAGTGAGTTTCATTTCTTTCTCTATTCCTTATAAGGGGACAAGCACTGAGCTATGAACTTTGCTAGGTAGAATATTCTGATGAAAGAAAATAGCATAGCAATGTCATGTCCTTTATGCCGTGCAGTTCATTTATCATTCACAATGTGTTAGAATAGAAATGTAGATAAATTTTCTAACTAAAGCCAGCCTTTAGGGGGGAAAAAATCAAATGAACTCCCTGCTAATTTTTCTGCTCTATTATCTTATTAATGGTGATTTGTAGAGAATTTCAGAGAAACATTCATATTTTAGGGCAGAGTTTCTTAATGGGTAGTGTGAGGAATTATCATACAGTAGCTGTAAGTGTTTTTGTCTCCATAAGATGTTACATCTGGATTTTAACTCTCGGCAAAAACTGCAGAGGAAGCAATGTTTATATACATTAAAAAATGTATTTTGTGTTAGATATGCTTATGCTAATGACATGTCATTCAGAAGCTTACTTATGACTTACAGTTTTTCTTGTTATTTCTGCTGGGCCAGAGGGAGGTGTTTAGCCATCATATATGCTGTGTAGACTGTTTTACCCAGAAGCCTGAACTGTATTTTAAAAGAATAGTGTGATACAGTGGATAGGAGACGTGGGCTCAAGTTACAGCTCTTCAGGCTCAGTGCCTCATTGCTTGTTCCCTCTTGGAACATATGGATGTCCCAGTGAATTCCTTTCCCGTGCGGTCAGTGTAATGCCCCCTTAGTGTTTCAGCTACTCTCAGGCTCTGCACTAATATAGCCCAACCTTGTGAATGGCATTTAACGGTCTCTCTACGGTAACCAAGAGGGCAATGTAAACTATATACAAAATGAAATAGTCTTAGACCCCATCATAGCAACCAAGTGTTGAGGTTCTCTATTTCTTTCCCTCTTCCCCTCCTACTCACAACCTAGGTAGACTACAGGCAGAAGGAATAATTGACAGAGAAAGCAAGAATTGCGAAAGAGAGCTCATAGGGAGAAACAATTTGGTTCATCTTTTTTTGTTATGAAAGTCTGTACTCGCAAGAACACATTGTTATTAACAAATGTTTATACAACTAGATGTTAATTTCTTGAAGATGGAGGAGAGATAGCAACCATTGGCCTGAAATTTCAACAGCTGTCTGATAGTAACAGTAAGGCAATACAAAACAGAAAACTGACCAAAAAAAAAAGCTATCGCACCAAATTACTTTGCCACACAAGAATTTGAATTAAATGAAGTAAGTGTTCAAATGGTTTATGCATACTTGTCTAAGGTAATGCGGGAAATAGAAAGCTGCAAATGTGTGAACAAACTCATCCAACACACATATTATAACACATATAAATGTGTGAAAAAACACACATATACGTATATAATTTGTAAGTCAACTGAAAACACAAAGTCCACTAATTCTAATATTTGACTTCAACAAATGAATCACTTGATCTCTGTGTGTGATACTTGTTCTCAATTTTAGGTATTTTTCGGGTTACATACAAGCATCAAACCCAAACAAATGATTTTATTTGGATTTAAAGAAGGTTCTAGATCTGTGCAATGAAGTGCAATATATATGTTTCAAATCTTTAGAAATTTCTCACCTCAAACTATATAGCTATGAGTCTTCTATTTTTCCTTTAGAAAGGAAGAAGGAGGAGATTAAATAAATTTATCACTTCTTTATTTATGTCCAATAAGGATTCTTTTTTAACTGTTTGTAGTGTCACTTTCCATTGACTCCAGTAATATACCTGAAAAATACTGTGTGCAACTTCATTACACACACACCCCAAGCCACGCTGTCAATCATTGGTTAAAACTGATCATATGATATCACACACATGCAGACACACAGTTGCTCTATATTCCCTCTTGTTCTTTCTTATGGTAAGTGGGCGTCACTCACTGGAACTTTTCTATGTAGAAAAAGCAGTAGAATACCTAATTCTTTACTGAAACATCTATTTTTTGAAAGACATACTGTATTGGCTACCATGTATTGAGCCCTCTCTTTTTGCTGTGTCCTGTGCTGAGCACATTTTTATTCTTAAACTGCAAAATTATTATGACTGCACCCCTTTTGTCTAGGTTGTGCTGATCTCACTGTTCTCAGCTGCCTTTTATGCTATTTGCACAAAGGATCACCGGAAATCTCTATATCAGGGATCAAAAGTTGGCTGTCTCCTTTGTATTCTTTTGCTTGTTTGCCTTTAATTGAATCTGAATGTCTTTGTTGGAGGACAGGGTGGCACTTGAAGCCATGTGGGAGGGTGGGATGCCCCACTTTGCTGTGAGATGGTGAGGAATGAGTGTGGAGGACTGCCCCAAAGACTGAGAGCTTGTGCCAGGGCTCATCCTCTATCTGCATTGATTCACCATTTTCAGCCCCTGCTGTCACACTCTGCCTCATTTACTTGTTGGGTGTTTTGCCTCATGATGACTGTATACTGTTGTTTGACTCCTCAGCAAGTCATGATCATTTTCTTTATTGTCTCTGCCATAAGGAGAACTGGAAATTATTGTTTATGGTTCTCCTTTATCCTCATTATTTCTTTAAAAAATTTTGAGAATGATGCTTCTATCTTATCTTTACTTCTCAACTTAAATTCCTCACTCCACTCATTTATCAAGAAACAAAATTATAAGTCAGATACCAAAAGACAAATAGTACTACATGTTCTCACTTATATGTGGGATCTAAAAAGGTTGAACTCATAGAAGCAGAGTAAAATGGTAGTTTCCGGGAACTGGGGCAATGGTTGCAGGGTGGAGAGAAGTTGGTCAGAGGATATAAAGTTTCAGTTAGAAGGAATAAGTTTTGGAGATCTGTTGTATAGCATAATAACTATAGTTAATATCAGGTTGTTATATACTTGAAAATTGCTAAAAGAGTAGATCTTAAATGTTCTCACCACAAGAAAATGGTATAAGTTTGTGAGATGAGGAATACATCAATTTGCTTAATTTAATCATCTCACAATGTATACATGTATCAAAACATCACATTGCACATCATATATATACAATTTTCATTTATTAATTGAAGCTTAATAAAGCTAGTGGGTTGATTGAATGAGGCCCCAACCACACTATCGAGGGTAATATCTTTGACTTAATGCCAATTCATGGTTGATGTTAGCCACAACATCATTGGTGTTAGCCTTCACAACAGCCCCCAGATAGGGATATGGTTAAATACCTGGGCATGGTAGTCTACCCGAGTTCACACATAAGAGTAACTATCACAGGAATATTCTGCAGAATACCTGAGCAGACAAGGAAATGCCAGACAAGGAAGTCTGAGAAACTGTCCTAGACAGTCCAGAGGGGGCTAAGGAGGCATGACAACTAAACGTAATGTGGTATCCTAGATGTGATTCTGGAACAAAAAAGGGACGTTATGGAAAGACTAGTGAAATCCAAATCAGATGTAGAGTTTAACTGTGTGTGTGTGTAAAATAAAAACAGATACCTGACTAGATAGTTCTCCTTTACTGGAGAAGTGTAGTGTTACAACAAATTACATCCGACGTCCCAGGGAGACAAACCAGGGCTGAAAGACACTGGGATCAGGAGCCTGAACACAGTTTTCTGAAGTGACTGGAAAATGACAGCCAATTGTTTTTCAGCATCTTCCCTGACCAACAGACAAAGCGAAGGTCTAAAACCACGACTGCATGAAAGTCAATGTCTAAAATGTAGGCCTCTCGTGGATCTGCGTTGGATTACTTCCTTTAAGATGTTGTGCCTATTATTTGGGTATTGGTTTACAGGTGAATAAATAAAAACATTCTGAAATGAAACTCAGGATATTTGGTAAAATTTCTTTCACATTTAAGTTACTCTTAAATAGCTTAAATAAAGAGTAACAGCTTCTAGGGCATATACTTTTCAGCCATGTATCTTGGAGCTACATTTCATGTTAAGAAACAAGATGTTTGTAAATGTTCAAAAATTAGGAGCTGTGACTGCAAGTCTCAGCTAGGAGAAACTAGGACGAATTTACAAGTAAATCCTAAAATCTTAATGACTGGACAAAACAAAAGTTTATTTTTCGTTTATATCACATCTCATTACAGAATAGCGTGGGACTCTCATCCATCCTGTAGCTGTGCTATCTTAAATCTATTGCCTCCAGAGTCATAATGGAAAAAGAGAAAACTGAACAACTGCAAAAAAAAAAAAAAATTCCAGGCGTGGAAGTGGTTTGTCCTCTTCCCACTGTCCCTTCTGTCCCATCCTATTAGTCAAAACTCATTCATATTGTCCTGACCTAACTGCAGAGTGGACTGGGTCTTCCTGTGTCCAAGAGGGAAAGCAGCGCAATGAAAACAGCATGCCATCTGCCGTAATTGCCAACAAAGTCTGGGAAATCTTACATACTTTATTCCCCCTTACAGAATCATGATGCAGATTAAATATTAAAGGCCCTGAAAATTCGTAAAATAAGGAAATTCTTCTAGTATTGTTTAATTCACTATTTCCCAAACTCATTGAACAGTGTTCAACTCAGTCCTCATTCACAGGGAACATCAATATCATCTTGGAGGTAAAAAGCTCTATTTTCCTAAACAGTATACAGTAACACAAAGATAAATTTATCTCTCTTTTTCTAATGTGTCTATGACCAATAACGCTCTCCTTCCAACTCCTTTTTGTGTGTGTGTTGTGCATTTGCAGTCCATTTTCCTTCATTGTCACCTGATCTAGGAGTCAACATTTCTATTAGAACGATGATCTTGTGATTTAACTGTTAACGGACGATCTTGTTTCTTTAGGTTCAGAAATCTCTTGATAGGTTTTTAAAAATTGATAAATAATATTTGTACACATTATATTATAGAGTGCGTGTGATTTTTGTTACACGCATAGAATGTGTAATGATCAAGTCAGGGAATTTAGGATATCCGTCACCTTGAGCACTTATCATGTCTATATGTTGGGAATATTTCAAGTCCTGTCTTCTGGCTATTTTGAAACACACAATGCACTGTTGTTAACTAGAGTCGCCCTACTCTGCTACAGAACATTAGAGTTTATTCCTTCTATCCAACTGTGTGTATGTACCCATTAGCCAGTCGCTCTGCCCCTTCCCCCAGACATTCGTTCCCCGCCTCTGGTACCTGTCATTCTACTCTCTATCTCCATGGGATCATGAGAGGTGTTTAATTGGATCCCCAAGTACTGACCTCAAAGTTCTCTTTAATGAATGTTCCTGGGTTATGAGAAATCTGAAAACCAGATTAACGACCATTTTCTAGAAAGAGAGTAGGATATTAGGGTAAACATTTCATTGAATTACTTAATTGCTGGATGGATCTGCTTTTTTTTCAGCCTGATGTTTTCTTGCTGATTACTGTTGCCTATATTTTAATTCATTTTTATATCACTTATTGCAGTATATGTATATTTGTAAACTATTTGCATTATTTTTGGAGAAAGGTAGTAAATAGATGATGGATAGATAGATCATAGATAGGTACACAGATATATAGAGAGATAGATGAATAGATGTTTTAAACATGGCTTCTGTTGTGGTGATGACATAGTCCATAGCGATCTGTTTCAATATTTTCTGACTGGTTGCTGAGGAACCACTTAAAGCTAATGAGAAGTGCAAGCACTTCCCTTGATATTTTATTAGGATAAAACCTGGATTTTCTAAAATCATGGAGATTTTTACATATTAGAGTGATATCTCACTCTAAGGTGTAAAACGTTGGAAAGTTTATACAAAAAATAATAAATGTTCTGGGTGTGGCAAAATAATAAATGCTTATATGTGCTTAATCAAACTTCCATTCCTTTATATACCTAAATCATTAAAAAATGTATTACATATCATTTACATAGATATATATGAAAAGTTAAGAGAAGCTCTTAATATGGGACAAAATAAAAAATAATATTGGATACAGGAATATATATTATACCCTGCCTTTTTTGACAGGCAGTCATAAAAGTGAAGTTAATAATGTTCAGCTTTTGTTCTGCTCTTTTGAAGGATCATTCTCAAATAAAAATTATTTTTGTCTCTCCTGGACAGTTATTCCTAGTACTTCTCGTAGATCTAGTACGAGCATAAACTGCTTCTATTCTTGACATTCTGACTAGCTAGTCAAATGTCAGTTTAAAATAGACAATTTTGTTATTGATTCATTATTATTCATTCATATATTGAGATACTGTGCCAGGTTCTTGGAATGTAAAGATAAATAAGATAGAATTTCACAGTTTAGTAAATTGACTGTAGTCACAAAGGAGCAAATAGATTTGTTATTGTGTCAAGAGTTACCTATCTAATGTCCATTCTTCTATCTTCCACAATAATAGAACCATTATTCAGGTGCCAAATGACAAGTTTCATCAATGTGTCTAAATTCTAGGCAAAAGAGGACGTTGGGTGGGACTTCTGGGATTACTGCTTAAAAGGAAAAACAGAAAACTGGAACATTTACTATTAACAAGCTTCTCCTTCAGCTGCTTGGAATGTGTATAAAATGCTGGAGATCTGTATCTATCTTAGCTATGAGACAACTTTACATGCTTGGTGGCAGATGGGAAAGATAGAAGGATGCAAGATTTCTGATAATTTTAAACCAATCATATAATTATGAGCTGCCTTTACTCACTTTATATGTTTAAAAAAAAAAAAAAGGGCCTTATGTATTTACTAATATATTTAGGATTTTCTGTTACTTGCAGTCAATACAATCTTAAATGGTTCACTTATCAATGAAACTAAATGATCTCAATTGATAAATCAATCAGGAAGTTGGCCTTGGATACATAAGATTCAAGTAGGTAGATTAGTGGGGCTCTAGGCACACAGAAAGAAGGCACATGAGTATATTAGAACTAAGAAATTACATTGAATGCTTTCTAAACATACATTAATTCCCTCAACATGAACTAGTCCAAAGTGATGGAAGCACAATGTCTGTGAAGAAAATGATTTAAAAATAAAAGTGTAGTAAGTTAGAACCAGTTTATAAATAGCCTTCAATGTCTAAGCTAAGAAGACTGAATTTAATTTCTTATGGATTATAAAGTCCTTAAAGATTGTTTACAAAGTGAGAGAAAAATAGTATTTAGAGCTGAAGAAAGCTTAAAATCCTCTAATGTAGTGATTTTCAAAATATGCTGGGGGACATCCTCATTAACACCTACATGGTTGGCAGGGACGGGGCTGGAGCGGAGTTTGGGGCTGCTTACTGGGCATGGCTTCACGGCGCTGAGAGCCCTCATTCATAGGAACTCTATTTTAATCTGTCTATAATCCCACATAGTAATGCTTTTAACAAAATATTCCAAAGTGAATAGCATTTGAAATCTACCAATCTATGCCAATGTTAAAATTTTATTTACTGGAAAATTTTGATTCAGAGAAATCTTTGCCCATTATCCACAGTGTTCTTTGCCCACAAGTCTACAGAACACTGGCCAATCTCTGTATTATGTTGTGGTGCAAATCAGAGATGTGCTTTAAGATCTTCTGAAATGTACTTTGAAGAAAATAAATGTCAGAGGTTGGGCTACCAATTATAACCTACTTCAGTTGCTACACCAGAGATGGTGATGGGCTGAAACCAGAGAAGTTTCAGTAGAACTACACAGTTAGGGATGTGTATCAGTGACCCTAAACAGATTCTAAGCCGCTTTCATCAACAATGTAACCAAACCTCTGCTTTTAATTCCTTGTGCTTTAAGCTCTCAGAAAAGTGTCTCTTTTTCTGGTTGCATCCTGACTTATTCATGGTCAATGCCCTACCTTTTACTGAAGAGAACTGTTGAGGCTGTGAATTTAACTTGCATGGTAATTTTGCAGGCTGCAGCCTCAAAGTTTGGGTCTGATTTTTTAATACATCAGTCCTGAGGCTACAGAAGATTAAAGATTATTCCAGTCCAGGTATAGGCATTCTAGTGTTCTGATCATGCCTTGAGCTGAGAATTTAAAATCCTGAGCATTTTCATCCTTTAATCTCAGTGTAGACATCTTCTCCCACAGTCCTTGTGCTCATCGCTTCCTTGTCGTTCTTTTCCAAGTCACTTGGACTCTCAAGCTTCACTTTCGTTAGGCTCTGTATGCCAGGTAACTACAAGTGACAATTTAAGTAACTGTTTTGTCTGCATTTTATGGACTTTCATCTCATTTTCCACCAATGGTAAAGTCATTACTGCCTACAAATCTCACTAAATGAAATAGCCAATAAAAAATACTGTCTTCAGCTAGGAAGTGCTTCTGGTGCCAAATGATTTATCAGTCAGGGGCAGACAAGAAAACAGACATCACTAAAGGTATTACAAACACAACATGATTTATTATAGGAGCATAGAGACAAATGTTAGAAGTGCTGGTAAAGCAAATGTCAGGAAGTTACTTCTGGCTTTCAGAAATTCCAGAAATGACAGAACTACAGAAAAACCATTGCTAATAAATGTAGCTCTCTGAAACACTAAAGTCAGTGTGATTCTCAGGAGGATGCCCAGATATTGTTAGAAGCTTCTGCTGATTATCTCAGCTGCCTACAGCACCGAAGTGGTTAATTCTCAGGAGGATGGTTGGAAGCCAATGGCGAAACTTCCCTTCTGCCATCTGCAGACGCCCTTATTCTAAAAAGAGTAATGAAGTTGCTGAGGAAGGGCACCCCATGCACAGTGCAGCCCGTGTGCAAAGACTGTTGAAACTGAATTCATAGTGCACCCAGGCCTTCTTGCTTTGCAGAGGAATGAGGAATTATAAAAATGACAGTATAAGCTAAAACCATGCAAAATGATCTTAATCAAAAAGAAAAAAAGACATAATTGTTTCACAACCTTTAAATATTTTTGTCAAACTATTAGTCTGTCATTATCAGTTAAAAATCAAATAGGAAAATGAAAAAATAGTAAAACTAACATTTATTTAGTACATGGTAGGTTAAACCATCAGAAACAATGACAATTAGCCTTTTTTCTTTCTTTGTATAAAATGTCAAGAAGAGGTTTTGAGGAAAATAAAAATTAACAATAACCGTTAAATTTAAAGGTGAAGAATACTGATGCCAATAATTGACATAGAAACAGGCAGTACAAAAGTCAGGGATCAGTGAGGAGTCTGATCTCAAACTTCTTAAATTTTAAGTGCATGAGGCTAATCCACGTGGAAACACCCAGCATGCTGCTAAAATTTCAATCTCCATCTCAAGAGATTCAGGAACTAGAGCTACAAATGAAAATGCCATGTACAAAGAAGTGGTAAGTGAAGTTAGGAAATAAGATTGCTGAACTCAGACCCTTCCAGTAGCTCCCCGGTACATGGTGTGAGGCAGATAAGCCCAGAGAATGGGTAGATTAGTATGAAGAGAGACATAAGGAATGGAGAAAATGCAAAGTTATGTAACAAAGGGCAGTGAATTTTAGAACAAAAGTAACAGCAACAATAACAAAGACAGACAGTGGTAAGAAATGCTGCTGAAAAGTAGGATAAGTCCTAAGTAAAAACTCATTAAATCTACCATTTAGGATGTTAATAGTGATTCTTTATAGAAAAGTGATGATAAAATGCTTGGAAATAAAAGAAGGAGGTTGGAAAGATCTGAGAAGTGAGTGAGCAGTCGATGACTGGCAAATGTGGAAAATGTGGACTATATTTTTAAATTTTTTTTTTCTTTTAGAGAGAAAGAAAGGATAACTTTATTATACACCTTGAGAAAATTTAATACACCTTGAGATAGTAGAGAGATAAAATTTGAGGATGATAGTTCAGCAGAGGTTGAGAGAGTTAAAATGTCTTTTTTTTTTTTTTTTTTTTTCTTTTTTAGAGATGGAGGCCTGGCTCTGCTCCTCAGGCTGGAGTGCAGTGATGCAATTATACCTCAGTGCAGCCTGGAACTCCTGGGCTCAAGTGATCCTGCCTCAGCCTCCGGAGTAGCTGGCATTGCCGGTGTGGTCCACTGAACCCAGCTAGAGGGCTGGGATTGAGAGAACGGATTGAGGGTGACTTGGACAGGAGGAGGGCAATTCTTCCTGAGAGGGAGGTAAAAAGGAGGAGGTATCAACTCAGATTATTAGGTGATGAAGCAGAAAACTAGTGGACCTTCACTGGCGTATCACTTCACCTTAAAGTTGAATGGAGAGGTCCATTGCACCAACAGGAAGAGGGAGGGTCAAACTGAGAACTTGTGAAGAGCTGAGAATGATTTGCAGTATTCACTACAGGAGTTGATAAAACATACTTAAAATAATTGTCTCGTTGCTTTATCTCAGCTGGTAGGTTAGATTGCGTGAACTTGACCCATGGATAAGCCAAAATTTTGTTATGTTTTTTTCTATTTTAGTTCTTAGCTAAGAAAATTTCTAAGAGGTGGAATGAAGGAAAGGAATCTTTTAGTGTTAGAAACAGCATTGTTAAAAAGGGTGTCTGCATACGAGGAGTAAAACCAGTTGGAAAGAATTGAGAATATATAGTGACTGTAGTACAGGGTGATGGTAAATACCAAGCTTATTAAGGAGTGGCAAGCCATTGTTTGTTTAAAAAAAAGTCTGTGTCTTTACAAGAATTCTGTAGATATTTACCAGTGTCGAGTACTTTATCTTCAAATTCAAATACATAATTAGATTCATACTCTAGCCTGCTTCTTCAGCCCTACCTGTACTTATCTTTTTTTCTGAGAATTTTGTCAGACTATTGGATCTTCTGCTTTTTTTCTTGGGAAGGTTTTTTCCCGTGGGCTCATTTCTGACATTATTCAGTGTATAATATCTTTTCTATCAAATTGATTTTTCCAGAGCGGAGAAAAAAATCCAACTTATTATTCTAAGAAAAGGAAGTTTGCCTCATTTTCTTAAAGAAATAAAATCTAATAGCTTGGTGCCTTTTGGTGAGTGAACTGGAAAAAGTTATAAGTATCTTTCTTTCTACGTAATTATTTCCATTTGGGCATATGGTTTTTAAAAAACAATGAACTGGCTCTGAGTCTTATTTGTTCACTGTGTGAGTTTGGTGTGGATGCACATATATCAGTTCTATCAGCTAGTGTACAATTCTTGCTTTGAAACTGTCTAGAAAAAAGAAAATATTTGATTAAAAGAAGAAACCTAACTTGAATTAAGCTCTGAGCCAAGGAATATTAAGAAAAATTAATTCTTTTAAAACATCACAGTCCTAAACTGGAGACTGACCAAAAAATTATTTATAATCAGAATTAAAGGTTAAGAACTAGAACCTTAATATATTCAAGAAAAGTGGAAATAAAGTCATGGTCAACCTAAGGACCTCATATAATTGCTGAAGTTGATATACCAGTGACTTTCATATTCAACGACTCTGTTGCCAGAATGTATTTTGCGTGTGGGTAGAGAAATCCTTTTCACAGCACAATGAAATGACACTGAAAATGGGAGAGGAAAAGATGGCCATGCTCAAGCCGCAGATCAAGAGATTTGGCATAAAAAAGAAATGGTTTAAGTGAAGGGCAATAAATAAAATTATAAGTGAATATGCACACACAATAAATCTATTTAGGTGCAACCCTAAACCTCTCCCATGTTCACCACTGTGTGACACAGCAATTCACAAGTAGTCAAAACTTTGGTTAGAAGCTGCCTTGGATGTGTCAGTTGCTATTTGTGTGCTGAATAAAGCTGCAGGGAAAGGACACTCACTCTGTGCTGCTTTTGAAATCCAGGAAGATACCTTAAAACAACAAAATTGATGAGCTGGTGAAGGGGCCTCAGAAGGACAATCATTTGGGCTTCACTGAAGGAATTGGCAGTTTTTGCATTCACCTCCTGATTAATTTCCATACTCCCCTGATTTCCAAACTTTTCTTTTCTCTGCGTAGCCTATTTATGCTTCTGTTCTCCCTCTTGCAGACCTCAGATTTTGATTACTTCTTTAGTGGGAAAAGTCTTCCTGCTCAAAGGAGATAAGATAAGCATCAAGCACATAGAAAATATTCTGTTTCAACACAATAAGTGCAATGAGTTGTGTCTTTTGACCCACAGATTTCCTGTACTCATGAACTCATAGCATGTTACATTTCCCGGTGACTTATCTTTAAGCAATGTTGTTTCACTGTTGTGATTATTTCATGTTTGTGTGTCTTCTTTCTTTAGCGCTCAAGTCTTTATATTCCATGGCTTGATTTCATTTTTTTTCAAACCACAAAGCAGTGTATCTGTATTCGTCCATTTTCACACTGCTATAAAGAAATACCCAAGACTGGGTAATTTATAAAGAAAAGAAATGTAATTGACTCACAGTGCCACACGGCTGGGAAGGCCTCAGGAAACTTACAATCATGGCAGAAGGTGAAGGGAAAGGAAGGACCTTCTTTGCCTGGTGGCAGGAGAGGGAAGTACAAGCAGGAAAAATGCCAGATGCTGATAAAACTGTCAGATCTCGTGAGAACTCACTCATTATCATGAGAACAGCATGGAGAGACCACCCCCATGATCCATCTCCTCCCTCCCTGACACATGGGGATTACAATTTGAGATGAGGTTTGGGTGGGGACACAGAGCCAAACCATATCAGTGCCACGTGGTTGTACAGAGAATATGCTCAATTAATTCCTATTGTGACAAATAATTTTTCCCATAGAAGAATTTGTACCCAAACATATAGTTTACCCCTTGGTATTTTACTTGCCTGTTTTACAAAAGATTCATGCAAGGCAGTTCACTAACTCCAACATACTGAAATGATCATCTAATTTTTGTTATGTAGTGGCTCATTGTAGAAGGGCTGATCAGATTTAACTATTTCATTTTGCAGGTGAGGACACAAGAATGCTTATTCAGATTACTCTAACTGATGGAAGGCAATGGAGAAAAATAATGGCAACAGCCAGAGCAAAAGCCACCCAAAACTTAAGCAGAGTTGTCTTCTACCTCAAAATGTGTTGCCTGACTTCCCTTCTCCTGACTGTAGAAATTTAGTTTGTCCGATTTTTTTTCAATATAAGTTTGCGGCATAGGAATAATTTCATTACTTTTGAACCTAAGTCACTTTCACACTTAATTCTTCATAAAAATGTTTTCCAGGGTTTAAAGAGAATTATAATTTCTCGTGTTTGGACTGTCTTCTAGTGAAGAGGTGGAAAATAGAATTAACTGCAACGAAATGCTATGTTATGCATTGCTTTAAAATTATTCATTTTTTATTTCTTTTATTGAACCGGAGTTTTTACTCATGATTGACCTTCAGATGATTCTGAATATTACTTTCTGCCATAGCACTGAGTAGCCTAGTGTCTGGCTTCTTAGGTTATGAAACTACAAATTGAATTGGCTTTCCTGAAGCTTAAGGCTGAGGTCGTTGGAGTGTCTTTTAATGGAAACTTACAAATTGAATAGTCAAACTTTTTATCTGAATGTTCACATCCACCTGTAATCAAAGTCCATTTGTGCTTTGGCTTTGGTAATTTTAGTGATGGCTTTCTTATGAGCTTATTTTAGCAGGTGACTAATTCAGAAGAGGCAGTAGTTTTTGGCAAATTCTGATATGGAAAATTATCAAGCAACATACAAATGTCATACTAAGCAGTCAACATCTGATAAAACTCATTGAAAAATATCAAGACAATTAGTCGAGAAATATGTTTTTAATGACATACTGAGAGCACAATGATGAGAACTGAGAACATAAGAACAGCTCTGTATGATTGCCTAAATATCACCAATATCATGTTCCTAAGCACAATGGCAGTAGACAAGATTGTGCCATTCAAGATGGCACTTTCCCTCACATAGCTTAAAACCTATTCTGAGAGACAAAACAAGGAGATAGTTATATGCATGAAATTGAGACAAGGTCATGGTAGATGGGAATATTGCAAATGATTTTTTTTTTTTAGTCAGGCCAATAATTAGGCCACAAAGCAGAGCAGAATTTGAATTCCTTGATGGGAAAAGCAAGGTGAAATGAAGGAGATGAAATAGGATCAGGAAATGCAGAAATGAGAGTGTAAACATTTTATGCCACAGGACAGAGAGAGCAACAGCCGAAGTAGGGTAGACCATGCTTGGTGGGGTGCAGTGGGGAATAAGGCTGAAGACATAGATTTATGAAGGACGTAATAGAAATGAATATTGTACCCAGTGGAGAATCAATACTGTGTATGTTCTTGAGCAATCAAATTAGATCATGACATCATTCTTCTGCAAAGATTAATCATACTAATGCATTAAAATGATTGAAAGGGAAGAAAGGTGAGAGTTGGAGAAAATAGTGTCGGATTTCCAACTGAACTACTCCTGAGAAAAAGAGAATAGAGAGGAATGTATAAATATAAGAGATACTTTGAAGGAAGACACAATTGAGCATTATGACTTAGCTGAAGAAAATGGAAGTGAAAACACAGCCATATGCCAACCTTACAAATGACCAAATATCTCTAATGAGTAATAAAATGTTCAGTGTGTTTCTTTTGCTTCGCCATCTTGACTGTTCAATGAATGTATTCATTAAAAGGTAATGTATCAACGTCAAGCCAGTATGTAGGAGGCTAGCAAATAACAGGAAAGTGGACTCACCTGACACTACTCTCCGACAACGGAATGCACACCCTACTGACACTACTCTCGGACAACAGAATGCACACCCTACTGACACTACTCTCCGACAACAGAATGCACACCCATTATGTTTTGCAGAATGCCCTTCATGACTGCAAAACAGAGATTAAATCATTTTCATTATGATAGAAAGCCTTGCAGTTTCCAAACATTTATTCTTTTACCCTAGGGCAAAGCCCTTTACTTCTTTGAGTTTCATACCATATTTTACCCCTCCTCATAGCTGTCATTTTCTAATCTTCTATTACTCTAAAAAAAGTGTTGAAGCATAGATACCACAGTCATTGCTTCCTCTACATACTGAGATCTGGGAGGAGGAGCTCCTGCTACCCTTCGGAAATCTTGAAATCCCACATACTCCTTTATGATCACAGTCTCTGATTCTTTCAGTCTCACTCACACCTATATTCCTCCTGATGCTAATAATTTCTCAGTGACTACCAGTTGCTTTTGCCTTTACCAAAAACACTCATAACTACTTTTATATTTAACTTCCTCACAAACTTCCCCTGATACCAATGAAACAAAACTCTCATCCTGAATGTATGCCATAATCTACCATTCCTCCTTACCTATTTGAGACATAGAATGAGAATATCCATGACTTGTTAACCTCAGCGGGTTCCTCAAATTCAAAAACAGATCTAGAGTAAAAACTAAAGACATATGTCTTTCACTTTTGTTATCTCTGCCCACTGAAAAAAAAGCAGCAAATTGCCAACTGGCTAAGGTCTCTATAATTACAGTGATTTCTGCGTGTTCATGTTCATGTATATAAGTGTGTGTGTATGTGTGTTTCTCAGGAAGAATAAGGATTCAATGAAAGAGAAATCAAATTGCTTATTTTACTGTAAAGTAACACTCAACATTCTGCCCTTTTCCAATTTCCCCTAATATCTTTTACTTCTCAAGTTTCTTGAGTACAACTCTAGCCGTATGTAATATCTGATCCTTTCTCTCCTGGAATAAGTGTCTAGAGGCTTTCTGGATTGAGTGTCATGGTGAAATAATTACAAAGAGATTTGAGATTTGAAAACTTCACTCCTTGTTCAGAAAAATTTGGTAAATGAAAAAAATAAGGATAAGTTTAAAGATGTATATGTGTATATATTTGTGGGTTGCAGATATTTATACCTCCCCAAAATATAAAAGAAAATAATTTTAAATTGAATGTAAGATTGTATTTACACACATCTGGACCATTCTGAATATTACAATATTCTTTTACTTAAAAAAGCCACAGTCCCAACACGGTTCCTTCATTCTCTCATCAGAAGGGATTAGCATACAAGTTTTCCTGACCTGAAAAGTAACCTTTAGCTGACAAATGCATGTTAAGGAAATGAAAAACAGCAGTGTTTCTACTCTTATCCATTTCTTCTAGTCTCTTCTGATGTAAAAATGTTTCGGCTTTCAAAACACTATTGTTTTATATCTGCATATGTTAAGAAAAGCTTTAAATAATTAAGGTGCTTTTCTGAAGTGAGCATACGTATAAATTTAAAATTTAAGGCTAAGCAATAAAGTATTCTCTTTGAATTAAAGTGAACTTGCTGAAATGATTCATTAAACCCTTAAAAATAATTCAAACTGCAAGAATATATACTAATGAATATTTCCTACACAACTTGCAAATTAAGTTTAAAAAGTCTACAAAGACATAGCTATCAATATAGGAATTCTGATAAATCATATAGAGTCATGATTTTGCTATAAACGTTCATTAACACATGACATTTATATGGTTGTATACATTTTTAGTACATAATTGGCAACCTCACAAAGCCAATGATTTCACACAGGTAGATTTTCCATTATTCTAAGTGTACCCTTAAATCTCCAAAGATATAAAGTTATTGCAACAAAGTGTTACTGAGCAAAGCAAAGAGAATATAAAGATTACATGAAAGTTACTGGTGCCAGAATGGAGTCACTTATTTCAAATTCTAACAAAATGGAGTTGAGAGGCCACGGCAGGGAGTTTTCGTGCATATATGCCTATGACAGGACTTTTCACAAGACATTTGTGCACAGAGACCAGTAGCAGCACTTATCACAAGAAATTCCTCAAGACTGCCATATTCCAGACAAGCCACCCGCACAAGGTCACTTAACTAGCAATGGCTGGGTGCACTTTTGACCAAATGCCAATAGCTGCAATGATTTCTATGACCTATGAACTTTGTTTTAAAGCAACTTAAGTGGATTTATTCTTTTTGGCTTTACAAATCTTCCTTTTTCCCCTATTCCCTTGAATATGCCTATGTTTGGTTACAGCATGAAATCCTGGATTGCAACCCTCTGCTATTCCCAAATAAACTAATTGGTTCTGGAGAGCCTGCCTCTGAGGTTTTTTGCTGGTTGATGATTGGGAGTGGCTTTCTTGGAAATACCAAAGCCCCAGTCTGTTCTGTCACCTTGTACTTGGCTTAATGACACTAACCAGAAAAAAAAAAAGTTTGTCAAGTTAGTGTCAAGCAATGGAATAATATCAAAAAGTACTATTATTCTCCAAATGGTAATTTTAAAGGTAAGAGCTACTTCTTTTGCATCGATACAAACTGTTTACTTAAAATTTTTTTTTTCGAGACAGTCTTATTCTGTCACTTTGGCTAGAGTGCAATGGCATGATCATAGCTCACTGCAGCCTCAAGTGATCCTCCTACCTCAGCCTCCCAAGTGGCTGGGACTATAGGTGCCCACCATCATGCTCAGCTAATTTTTAAAATTTTTTCTATAGAGATGAAGTCTCACTATGTTGCCCAGGCTGGTCTCAAACTCCTGGCTTCAAGCGATCATCCCACCCTGGCCTCCCAAAATCCTAGGATTATAGGTGTGGGATTACAGGAGCCTGGTCAAATTAATCACTTTTAATTTAAGATATAACCGTGTTTAAAAAATCTTGAGATATTAAACATTATAAAAATAGGTTTTACAGATTTTTAAATCTCTCTGGTAAAAATTAAGATGACGTGCAGAAAGGTGAGTAACATGAACTCCCTAGATAAAAAAATCTGTGGTTAAATTAGAAATGAAACAGATCTTTACCCTCCAGGAAAAAAGGAAGAGTGTTAATTAAATACTGGGCTTTTAACTGGATGCGGGCTAGGCATTGATATGTCCATTTTTGTAATGGAAGTGATTGAAGCTCAAGTAACTGTCCACAAATTATGTGGTTTGCAAGCAGGAGGATATGATTTTTGGATTCAGACTTGCCTGACCCCAAAGGCTATGTATATTTTGCTACAGAAGATTTCCTTCACAACTACTACTTTTCTGTAATATACGCATTTTAAAACGTATCCTGTATATAATCTTTTAAAAAATAAACCCATGCTGACTTATCATGAAATATGTCAGTAATGGTGTAAATTAGTTCAGTATTTTGGAAAATAAAATTAGCAATATGTAGCCAATCTATAGAAGAAACAAAGGGAAAAGATTATTCTGGAAACCGCCTACCCAAATAAACTGGAAGGCTAAGAATGCTGCTGGAACAACTAGAATCAGGTGCTGCGGTATCTCCAGGATTCTTTTGTTCCACCTCTTTCTGCTGCTGACCTTTGAGCTCTGGCTTTATTCTCTGAAAGCTGCTTTCTCCACAAGGCCGAAGCAATGACCACCAGCAGCTGTGGGCACGCACAGTTTTTCAAGATAAAACAAAATGGGCTTTCAATCACCCTCCCTCAAGTTTCACAATTCCTACTTATAAAACTCTTTGGAAGGCAGTCAGAACTGGCTGGAACCATGTGTGTATCCCCTCAATTACAATCCATGCAGGGACAGAAGAAAGTACGATTGGCTGAGTTTGAATCAGCTGTTCCTCTTTCAACCAGTGCTTGTTACCGGAAAAGTGTAAGTGCATGTAAAAACGAAGTAAGGCTGCTCCCATTAAACATACTTTCCCTAGAAAAAGGGAAAGTATATACTGTTCTGGAAAACAAGACAATGTATCTTAATTATACTCCAGTGTTTCCTCATTTGCTTAAACAATTTAAATGGATTCCAGTCATTGTGACCCAAGAAGTTCCCATTATTAAATCAAAAACATTTTTTCTTATGTAAGGCAAACCATACCAAAGAAAAAATCAAAAGGAAAGGGAAAATTCTATACATACAATGTCTATTTTATTGCAGCAATCAATGATTGTCGCTACCTAGAATTCCCCTCAAATTCACAAAAACCCAATTTTTATACAGATGTTGACTCCTCCGGGGTCACCTCCCCTACCACAGCTTCAAAGGTGGGATCGAATGTCTCAGGCAAATCTCATGCCACATAGCACGGTGATTACGTCAACGATCCAGACCTAAGCCAATTACCGAGTGACATTCTGCCGGCCACAGGTCTCAGGTACATGGATTAACGTAATTCACGAGAGTGCAGTTGGAAGGAGTCTTTTTGAGGATAAGAGAAAAGAGGTCTTCTGAGGCTCTATGAGAGAGAATTAAGAAAAGGAAATGTTGTCTGCTCGGCGACACATCTTGGTTTGTGGACATGGGAAGCTGGAACTGCTAAAAGCATTTGCAACCACGAAGGCAGCCATTCCTGGGATTAAACAAATGTCCCTGGTCTGGCACAGATGAGGAAATACAGAGAAACAAAGCCAGCACCACTGTGTTAAGAGAATGGAAACTTGTCCTTCCTTTCCACAGCTACCTAAACAAACACATGTCCTTCTGATTTATCCCTGGCCTTTTCTTCTGTATTTATTCTACAAAGCGTCTTGAGATAGATAGCGTAGTTTCAATTAGGACACTGTTGGAAACAACATAAGTGATGGTCCAAAGAAGAGTGCAAAACGAATGTTCAGGTATTCAAAGAAATATTTTGAAGATACTAAATCTTATAATTATGAAGACTTTGTAGCTGTATTTCACTTTTTAGTTTACAAATCAATCATCTGTTTTTCCTCTTTTTTCCTGAGCTATGAGTCAGCATCTGGCAGGAATATTAAGTGTCTTATATTCTCCTGTAAACATAGTTGGTTCTTAGTGGTCTAACATCATTGGGAATGAGATTTTCCACAAAATAAACTTCTTGAATTACTGATGTTTATAAAAAGTAAGCTAAGTATTTTGATAAGAATATTTCTCTGACCTGTTCAGTACTTCCTTCCTTATTGGAGCAGGGTGCATAACGTAATGCTTTTCTGACAACTCAGGGTCGTCATTGTGCATATCAATTGTACAGTATATACTAAAGTAATTATTCCAGGAGACATTTGTCCCAAAGGCTGTGCTTTTTGAATACTTGGGTCAGTTTGCTGTCCTTACTTTTAAAACGATTTTGTGTATATTATGGTTCCTCTGACATGCCCCTTTCTGTCAGGCTGTCAGCTGTTATTTCTTGCTGCTCTTTGATGGCCTGCCAATACGGTCATGCCCCCTTCTAATTTTCTGCTTCTAAATTATTCTAGATTAGAAAGTCAAATAAGCATGCCTTTTAGAACTGTATCTAAAAAAGTTTTTAGTAAGGACATTTGACTAATATACTAAGTTCTGAAACAGGAACATGGAGTTATTTCAGTTGGGCTGTCCAGATACTTTAGGACAGATAGAGTCTTACCATTTGTATGTTATAAAAGAGGTCACTTGTAAAAGGAATCTTAAATCTGATTAATCTCTCAAAATAAGGGATTATTTTGAGCAGTATTTACATTGAGTTCATTTGGATTTTGCTCTGAATTAGGCTTGTTGTCAACTGACATGTAAATTTTAGACCTATGATGAGTCTTAAAGCTAGAAAGCACATTAGCTAAGATCTCATATGATGTTTCAATTTACCGAAGGCACCCAAGTAGTTTCAATGCTGTTCCCTAATTGATCCAGCTAAGGACAAAGCTGGTCTGTTTTCAGGACGATGCTTTCCACAGTGCCGAGGTCTCCCATATAAAAATATCTAAGTAAACCTGCTCCTTCTCTTTCATTAAAACTACATATGTTTCTGCTGAATGGATGTTTTTAAAGAAAAGTGAGTTTGAATGTATAGTACCCTGAATTGACTTTTTTGGATTGAGATTAGTTTAAATCTTAAAGGATAGTACTTAACAGAACATCAGCTTGAAGATCATAGAAGACCATATGGAAATGATGGCTAAAATATATACAAAATGCTTTAAATACAATTATTTTTATCCTTATCTTCAATGTATCTATTTTATTTAATAACATCCTTTCGTTATTGTTCTTTGCCAGGAAGACATATAATGTGCTGTCTCATGTAATAAAGTGTCATTAGAAACAGCATCTTGTCACGTTGCTAACTGCAATTCCACAATTTCAATCTGAAATGCGGATTTGTAAATTAGATCATAGGGGAAACCTATCAGTTGAAGAAATTTTATAGGACACTTAAAAAATATATCCTTTCCCTTTTTCAAGAAGGATGAAACTTTAATTGTTTTGAGAAGTCCTATGGAGTTTGAACCTTTAAACAAACAAACGGAGAAAAGGGAGTAGGAGAATTCTAGAACTCTCTGGTTTATAAGGAAGGTATTTGCTTCATGGAAAATCTCCCTCAGACTCAGTCCATATGGATTATCCTTTAAAATGTTTTCATCAGTTTTGTCTTGCTTCCTTCGATTGAAATGAGCCTACACCCGGAATGTTGCTGAGTTTATAGCTCTAGTAAAACAAACTCTTCTGGCATTTCCTACACACAATTGAGTTTCTTAGCTGCTTGAAAGATTTGAGCTACAGTAGTTTGCTTCATTATTAAAGACATAGATGCCTGTTGTACAGATTTCCCCTTGGGCAACAGAGCTGATAAAAGAATAAAGAATTTCAAGAATCTGTATCTCGAAAATAAGTCCCAAGGTATCTTTCTTTCATTTTTTTTGTAAGTTGGAGGAAAGCTTACAAAATAATTACCATTTTTATTTAGCTTTGTACTTAATGTCAAGCTGCGGGAGAACACAGCATTTACCAGATGAAATTATGTGCCATATGAAATGAACATGTCTTATTTTAACTTTTGGCCCACATTTGGTGGTGGTAATGAAACCTTCCTAAAAATGGGAATCTGAAGTCATATCCTCATCAGAAGGTGTCATAAAATTCCAAAGGGAGCAGATGTGGTTTGCTCCTGAATGCTTCAGTCTCTTCACTTGAGTACTTCTGTTATCCCAGGTAAATTTTTTGTGTGTGGTCAATTGTGAAGTGTTTGAGTCATGACATCTTACATCCATCCTAATACTTTAATGTCACTTCTGTGGTTCTATGACCCAAAGTCATTGTATTAAACCTATCAAACTGCCTGGCCCTTCACAAGCAACTCTGAAGCAGGCGAGCAAGCTGCAATGAGGTACTACATGTGTGCATGTCAGTGGGAAAAAGCAATGGTAATCCAGATGTGCTTCCATCTACTGGGTCATCTGGCTTTCCACACGTACATTAAATAGCTGAGAGGCTCCTTTTGTTAGCGGACAGGATGGCAGCTGAAGTAAAGAGGGGGGATTCACAAAGATAGCACATCTATTAGAAATCAGCCCAGAAGCAGGAGCTGGCAGTGTTCCCAAAGTGGTTTTTCAGCTGCCACAGAGTCGGCCATTGACAGATGGACTTGGCTCCAAAATGTTACCAGGGAGAAAAGCATATTCACGAGTAGCATTTAGTTCCCATATCAGTCTAAGTTTAAGGTACTAGGACTATACAAATAAAGTGCTAAATCTGTGCAGATAAGGTGCTGTGCTGTGGCTATAGCTTTCCAGAGAAATTACTAATAAACACAGAATCTTACTTTTACTTTACTGGAGATATGGTGCCCCAAATTTGCAGAAATCCCTTTGTGTCCCAGTTCTGAATCTAGTCTTTTACTACATAATCTTGCTTATACTAAATGTTCAGTAAATACTTGTTAAATGTAACAACTCCAAGCTATTGTTTAATCCCCAAGTCTATTGCATATATGGCCATGAAAAAATACATTTCTTTAACTTAGTCTTTGTCTCCAAATTTCCCTTTTAATTAGTTCGGTTTAACAAAACCTCTCTAACTGAAAAGCTATTAAAGTAATACAAGCATATTAATATTAATAAAATGTAATACAATACATTTAAGGCTGAAGTAAACATTGAGAGAAAGTATATATTAGCCCCTTAATTTCATAGATGAAGAAATTATGGCCCATAGAACTGGAACATTTTGGTAAGAGTCACAAATTTAGCTTGTTGCAGAAGGCAGGACTGAAAATTAGTTCTTCTAAATCCCAATACTGTGCTTTCCACTTTTTTATAATTGGAATGTGTCCATATTTCTTAATGTGCTATAGGATGAGAGAATAACTTTGCATAATTATTCTGAAAATAACAAGCAATATTTTTGAGCACCTGTTTGATAGGCAATATTGTTATATAAATTATTTCAATAAATCTTCACAATACTAAGAAGTAACTTGCCTCAATTTTAGACAATTTATATTACATATATAGAAAATACTTATGTTTATTGCTACATGTAAATATTTATATATATCTACCTACATATCTCTACCTAATTACCTATCATCCATCTATCTGTTTTTGCTGGTCACAGAATGTAAGTAGATGCAGAACTGGTTAAACATGGCTACCGTATAGCCCACGAAAGAAGACTCACTCTATTTCACTCAATAAACCAACAAAAATATGCATAAGTTAAGTTTAAGGAAAAAAAAAAAATCCAAATCCAAACACTACACCGTCCTCAGAATGTACAACACTATAATTTCAAACACAAGCAGGCAAATAAACAATACAAATAAACACAACTAAGTTAATACATACTTCGGTATTTTAACAGATTATTATGAGTCTTTACTGTGCTAAAAACATAGTTGCTGATTTCTCATTTGAGTCTTGAAAAGTTAAGGCAAAATATAACTAAAGGAAAGTGCAAAGCTTTATCAGATTGAGAATGTGATCATATTGGTCTATGTAGATTCACACAAGAACAATATTTACATAGGCACAATGATGTAAACAGCTAATATGTTGAGTCAGACGCTGTGGTGTACCTCCATTTGGTGACCAGGAATGAAACATGGGTGGTTGTAACAGAAGAAAAAAATGCTTATTCTTTGATCATCAGAACAGGCAGGTGGCAGAGACTGTAAGTAGATTGTTGGATAATTCGAACTCAGTGGGTGAAAGCAAGGGAGAGTAGAGGCGATTTGTTCTCTAACCACCATGTTTAAACATAATCTGTCAACTCTCCTTCTCTATCCCTTTCCAGTTACTTTCATTTAGAAGAAAAAGTTAACTGTGACTATCTTTATGTATTATGTCCAGACTACTCCAAGTTAAACCTGAATCATTTGGAATTCTCAGTTTCCCTTCTAAACAAGCTCAGGCTGTCTCAGGTTAGACTCAGAGACTTACAATAGTGTCTGTCCTTTCCCTTTCCTTCAATTGTCCTACCAACCCCATACTTCCTGGGTCCTGCAAAGGAGTGAGATGTTTGGGGGAAATGTAGCAAATGTCTTATATCATCGGTGCTTTTGTAATGCAGCCACTGGTGTCTTCTGTGTGGCAGATATTCACAGGCTGATTCTCTTGGGGATCACATTAAAGGCTTTGTTGAAGGGCCACAGTAATCTGCAACCTGCACAGCTGCCTGACATGAGAAACCTTCTTTCTGATGTCATCTCATGACACAACCCCTCCTTTAACCCAACCCCCTGGCACACACTTGTTTCGCTTTTGGAGAATCCTCTCCCACAGCCCTCATCCTGCTCAGTTGAAACTGGATGCCTTCATCTCCTGGCATACGCAATGGCCATGCTGAGACTTTTCTTGTATTCTTTCCTTGATCCTGTGTGGGGTCAGAGGGGATCCTGTGTGTTCCTAAGCACATCATTTCCTTGAAGCACATCCTCAAAGAGCTTCCTAAGAAGGGGTTCTTCAGAGTTAAATTTTCATTTCTTCCATGTCAGAAAATGTTTCTATTCCAGACATTCACTTTATTAATCATTGTGCTGAATATAGGTGTTAAGTTGAGAGCCTTTTCATTTCGGAAATTTAAATGTGGTGCTTCACCAACTTCTCTAGTAGGAATTTTACAGAAGAACGAGAATGGAGATCCAAGCTCCGCTTTCCTTGGTTTCAACCTAATATCCTGCTTTCTCTCGGAACTAACTATATTATTCACAAAGAATTCAATATTTCCAATCCAATAAAACTGAACATTACCTGATTTTCAGGAATCACAGATTACTGGCCACAAACAGCCACCTATGGTCTTAAGAGCTTATGTTTGCTTGTTGTTCCCTACACTGAGGAAAAATACTGTTAATGGCCAGGCGCAGTGGCTCACACTTGTAATCCCAGTGCTTTGGCTGAAGTGGGAAGATTGCTTGAGCCCAGAAATTCAAGGTTATAGTGAGCTATGATTGTTCCACTTCACTTTAGCCAGGGCAACAGAGTGAGATCACCTCTGAAAAGAAAGAAAGAAAAGAAAAGAGAAGGATGGAAGAAGGGAGGGAGGGAGGGAG
>NW_012110874.1:966525-990909 GCF_000951045.1 Mandrillus leucophaeus | reverse complement strand
GAAGGAAGGAAGGAAGGAAGGAAGGAAGGAAGGAAGGAAGGAAGGAAGGAAGGAAGGAAGGTTGTATTGTTAATCATAACAATTTTAATTTTTTAGTGAAGGAAAAATTAGATATAAGGAAATTCAAACATCTTAGTTTTATAATTCAGTAAGTTTTGAAGATATATACACTTACATATCCAACACCCTAGTCAAAGTCTAGAACCTTTGTATAACCCCGGAAAGTTACCTTGAACCCTTCTCAAGTTAGTCCCTACCTAAAATAGGCAACCACTGTTCTGGTTTTATCACCATAGGTCAGTAGTTTTATTGCTTTCTGCTCCTGCTAATTTATCTAGGTCAGAAATAGTAAAGATGTAAGGATTTACTGCTGCCCACAGCCCCCCAAAAACATGTCTACTTAATGTAGGGTGAAGGCTGTCCATTGCTGGCCATCTTACAAACTCTGTCATGTAGGGTATACAAACCAATGCTTCCTGTTTCCTTTTCTCCTTTCCCCTAGGGTATGATATATGAGGAAGTGGGTGGAATTAAAGCAGAAGGGAGATTTTAATTTGAGTAAGCAGAGGAAAGTCCCTGAATGCAATTGAACCTGAAATGGAAGTAACATTTTTAGGATTAGGGTTAGGGTTAAGCTAAGTGCTTTGAGGTACATGATTCATAGAAACAACCCTTTCCTGAACTTCATATAAATGGGAACACACAGTAGATAATCTTTTGTGTCAGTGTTTTATTGTTTGTTTAACATAATATCTTTGAGAGTAATTTACTACTATTACATACATCAGTAATTCTGTATTGATATTATTATTATTATTGTTGAAAAGTATTCTAGTGTTATGACTACACATTATTTTTCCGTATATCTGCTGAGGGGCATTTAGGCTGTTTCCTGTTTGAGGTTCCCTTGGAATAAACCTGCTCTAAAATTTCATGTGCAATGTTTTGTGTTTAAAAATATATTTTCCTTTTTATTTGGTAAATATTGAAGGGAGAAGTTTCTGAACCATAGGGTAAGCAAATGTTTGGCTTCATAAGAATGTCCAGTAGTTTTCTAAAGTGGTTATACTATTTTACACTCACCAGCAATGGGTGAGTGTTCCAGTTGCCCCACATCCTTGCCAACATTTGCTATTATCTGTTCTTTCCGTTGTGTTCTGCTTGGCATGACGTGATTTCAGTTGCCAATTCCTTGATGACTAATGATATTGGGTATCTTTTTATATGCTTATTAGCTACTAGAATTTTTTCTTTTGTGAAGTGTGTTTCCATGTTCTACCCATTTTTAACTGTTGTGGGTTTTTTTTTTATTACTTAGTTGCAGCAGTTTAGATATTCTAGATGCAAATCTATTGTCAGATATATGTATTACAAATATTGTTCTAGCCTTTTTGTTTTCTCATGGTGTCTTTTGATGAAGTTTTTATTAATTTAGATGAAATATAATGCATTATTTCTTCATCTTTTGTGGTTAGTGTTTTCTTTTTTCTTTTTGTTTTTTTCCCAGCGATCATTGCCTAACTCAAGTTTACAGAAATATTTGTCTGTGTTGTTTTCTAGAAATGTTATAGTATAAGTTTAATGTTTAGGTCTAAAACAGTTGTTTTAAATTACATTTTTACTATTGGGAGATAGTGGTTGAAATTGCTATTTTTTTTCCATATGTTTATCCCAGTTTTCCAGACTATTTGGTGAAAGACTTACCATGTCCACTGAATGGTCTGGCTGTGACTTTGAGGGAAAGCCGAATCTATTTCTGCATATTCTTTTCCCTTCCATTAACCTATTAGTTTATTATTCTGCCAGTATCTTTCTGACTTGATAATTGTAGCTTTATAGCAACAAACAAACAAACGAATGACTAAATGAAAAAAATTAAAAATAACAGTATTTTCCCATCATTTCTGCTTTCAGATGTGTCAGATTTGGAGACACACCCTTGCTCTCTCTTTAAGGATGTAGGATAAAAGATGTAGCTAGCTGTCTTACTGACATTTTTATGCCTACTAACCTAAAATTCCAGTTACAGTGGGTACATCACCAGAGTCCTAAAATATAACAAAGTATATTTTAGCCCACTACTTTATTGTTGCATTACAGGTAATGTCAGTGGTCTCCCTGGTATAGACAAATTGTACCTTCCTCATATTACGCTTTGACTCAGTCAGTTCGAAATTGTATTATTTATCCCACCTTCAAGTATCAACTTCTGTAAACTTAAATATTTAAGTTTTAAGTGACATATTTCCCATTATAAATGTGCTTACAGCAATAACAATACCTACACACAAAAGGGTTATTATTAGTTCACACAATAGAAAAATCCAGGAGTATGAGAGAGAGTGTCAGGAGGATCTATATTCAAAGAATGTCATCAGTACTTCATCAGCCTTCTCCTGTCTCCACTACCCTCTCCCTCTATCCATCTCTTAGCTCTTTTATTCTGTGTTGGCTTGATTCTTAGGTGGGCTCTAACTATACAGAGACCCATGGCAGGTCTTGACTTAGGAATTTCACTTGTCTTTCCAATGATATCTGAAAGAATCTTGGGCTTAGCTGGATGCAGTGATGTGTGCCTGTAGTTTCAGCTACTTGCGAGGCTGAGGCTTGAGGAACCCTTCAGCCTAGAAGTTTATGACCAAGTTGGTTGCAACATGGTGAAACGTTCATCTCTAAAAAAATTGAAAATTAAAAGAGGATTGGGATTAACTCACTGTGCCCTAGTTCAGGTGCAGTCACACGCCTGTCCCTGAACCTCTCATTATAAGTCTGTTTGGATATAGATTACTTTCCATCCCTCAGAGCAAGATGGTTTGGAGTCAGATTTACCAAAATTGTTTTAGTAAAGAATAATAGAACAGTAATGTAATAAATAGGAAAAATCCATGCTGAACAGACAAAACATTAAATTAGATAATCATACTGAAGTACTTATTTTTAAAAGAAGTCTTATGCCAAATATTTTTTCTCTATTCTTTGCCTTCTAGCACAGAACAAGAAGATGACACGTTTCTTTTTGCAACATAATTCAGTGGGTTTCTGATATAAAATGAATCCTCAGAGTTTTTCTGAAAACACTGAAATCATATCACCTTTGTCTTCTCAAAACTTCTGACATGTGGTAGAATATGAAACTGTGTATATTTTGACTGTTCAGTAATGTTTCCTGGCCATTGATGAGAGATCCATGAATGCAATACCATACTATAATCAGTTCTATTCTGAGTTTCGATAGTTTATAATTTCTCTGAAAGAAATTTTAGATCAAATAATTGGCATTCTGATTGCTGCAAGTATGCTTCATTTTTATAGTGATTAAAAAAGTCCATTTAGCTGATTTGTAAGCCTTGTAAGAATTTACTGTTAGAAACTCATCAGACTTCTTAGGAGAACGGTCATTTTATATGTGTGGAGATTACAGAGAGTTTAAATCTTTTTGAAGTTATATTTTAGTTTATGATGCAAATCACCTATGGTTCACATATAAATTAACTCCAACGTTACCTCAAGGTTAAGCAAGCTTGGTCTAACATCACCTCTTGATCTCTGGATAAAATGGTTTTATATTTCAGTGGACCAATGTGACTACAACAATACATCACTGTCCAAATAATATATCACCACCCTCATAATCTAAGGGTGATCTTCTAACACCATTGCTTTGTAAAAACATGCTGGAAAATAAAACATTATGTACCTCAATAACCAACTTTATGTGGTTTTAAGAAATCACCTTCCTAATTTCATAGTCAAGGCCTGAGAGTCACAAAAAAATGTGAAAATCACTCCAGAAGGTGCATTAAAAAGTTCATTCTACTTTGCCAGCATTTAGCTCAGACACTAGCAAACTCAATTATTCTTTTCTTACTGGTAGGGTTATTTCACCTTAGCCTTTTCCAGCTTTATAACACAGCACAATATAACAGAACTCTCTGGAACACTAATTTCTCTCATCACCATTAGCATCTCTTTTTTCAGCTTTCCCCCTGCTTGGCCCCCATATCTGCTTTCACGGTCACCAATTATATTGAGTCCTTTGCTTCTCCATTGTTTTTAATAACATCCCTTTGACTCATTCAACCTCTTTCTCTCTCTTTTTTTTCTGTTTCTTTCCAACTTTTAGGTTCAAGGCGTTCCTGTGTAGGTTTGTTACATGGGTAAATTGTGTGACATGGGGGTTTGGTGTATAGATAATTTTTTCACCCAGGTAATTGGCCTAATACGTGATAAGTAGTTTTTTGATCTTCACCCTCTTCCCGCTCTCCACCCTCAAATAGGCCCCAGTGTGTATTGTTCCCTTCTTTATGTCCATGTGTACTCAGTGTTTAGCTCCCACTTGTACGTGAAAACATGTAGCATGTGGTTTTCTGTTCTTGTATTAGTTTGCTTAGGATAATGGCCTCCAGCTCCATCTATGTGGCTGCAAAGGCCATGAACTCATTTTTTATAACTGCGTAGTATTCCATGGGGTATAAGTGCCACATTTGCTTTATCCAGTCCACCACTGATGGGCGTCTAGGTTGATTCCATGTCTTTGCTGTTGTGGATAGTGCTACTACAAACATACATATGCATGTGTCTTTATGATAGAACAATTTACGTTCCTTTGGGTATATGTACCCATTAATGGGATTGCTGGGTTAAGTCTGAAGAATCTCCAGAATGCCTTCCACAGTAGTGGAGCTAATATACATTCCCACAAGCAGTGTGTAAGTGTTCCTTTTTCTCCACAACCTCACCAGCATCTGCTTTTTTTTTTTTTTTTTTTTTTTTTACTTTTTAATAATAACCATTCTAACTGGCATGAGATGACATTTTATTATGGTTTTGATTTGTCTGTCCTTAGTGATGAGCATTTTCTCACATGCTCATTGGCTGCATGTATGTCTTATTTTGAGAAGTGTCTGTTTATTTAAAATTGCCCATTTTTTAACAGGGCTTTTGGTTTTTGCTTGTTCATTTGAGTTACTTATAGATTCTTGATATTAGACCTTTGTTGGATTCGTCGTTTGCAAATATTTTCTCCCATTCTGTACATCATCTGTTTCCTCTGTCCATAGCTTCTTTTGCTGTGCAGAAGCTCTTTAGTTTAATTAGATCCCAGTTGCCAATTTTTGTTTTTGTTGCAATGGCTTTTAGAGTTTTTTTGTCATAAAGTCTTTGCCTGGGCCGATGTCTAGAATGGCATTTCCCAGATTTTCTTCTAGGGCCTTTTTAATTTTAGGCTTTCCATTTAAGTCTTTATTTTGAGTTGATTTTTGTATACAGTGAAAAGTAGGGATCCAGTGCCAGTCTTCTGCCTGTGGGAGCCGGTCAGCCCCGCGGCGTTTGTAGAATGAGGAGACCTTTCTCCAGGGCTTGTTTTGCTGGTTTTGTTGAAGATCAGATGGTTGTACTTGTGCAGCTTTACTTCTGGATTTTCTAACCCGTTCCATTGGTCTATACTGTCTGATTGCGTAGTAGTATCATGTAATAACCTGCTTTTGTTGCTACAGCCTTGTAGTCTAGTCTGAAGTCAGGTATTGTGAAACCTCCAGCTTTGTTCTTTTCGCTTAGGTTTGCTTTGGCCATTAAGACTCTCTTTTGGTTCAAAATAAATTTTAGAATATTTTCTTCTAATTCCGTGAAAATGTCACTGGTAGTTTGATAGGAATAGCATTGCATCTGTAAATAGCTTTGGGCAGTATGCCCATTTTAACAATATCGATGCTTTCTATCCACGAGCATGGAATGTTTTTTCATTTGTTTGTATTTTCTCTGGTTTCTTCGAGTAGTGTTTTGTCATTCTCATTGTAGAGGTCTTTCACCTCCCTGGCTAGCTGTATACCTATGTATTTTATTCCTTTTGTGGCTATTGTGACTAGGATTGCATTCTCGATTGATTTGGCTGTCAGCTTGGAAGTTACTGGTGTATAGAAATGTCACTGATTTTTGCCAATTGATTTTGTATCCCAAAACTTTGCTGAAGTTGTTTATCAGTTCTAGGAGCCTTTGGTCAGAGTCTGTGGGGTTTTCTAGGTATAGTCTTATATTATCTATGAAAATAGATAGTTTGACTTCCTCTCTTCCTATTTAGTTGCCTTTTATTTCCTTCTCTTGCCTGGTTGCTCTGGCTAGGACTTCCAGTACTGTGTTAAATAGGAGTGTTGAGAGTAGGCATCCTTGTCTTGCTCTGGTTCTCAAGGGGAATCTTTCTGGTCTTTGACCATTCAGTATGATTTTGGCTGTGGGACTGTCAGAGATGGCTCTTATTATTTTGAGGTATGTAGTTTCAATGTTTTATTTGTTGAAGCTCTTCTTTATTTTTATTATATTAAGTATATGCCTAGATATTAAAAATGACTGGAAGACATCTTTTTCGATGAGATGTTCACAAGGTGAATGGGATTGCATTCTTGATTTGGCTGTCAGCTTGGAAGTTATTGGTGTATAGAAATGTTACTGACTTTTGCAAGTTGATTTTGTATCCCCAAACTTTGCTGAAGTTGTTTATCAGTTCTAGGAGCCTTTGGTCAGAGTCTATGGGGTTTTCTATGTACAGTCTTATATTATCTATGAAATATAGATAATATACAAGCTCTTCCTCTCTCTATTTCTCCCAGTCACCTCTGTATCAGCCTTCACAGATTATGATATTTATATGCAAGGCATGAGGAGCATTCTACATTGACAGTACTCCTTAACACAAACTCTGTTTACCAGTCAGAAGAAAATAAGAGGAAGGGCGCCCAGTAGCAAACTGGTTGTGACCCATATACTCCCAATGTGATGGGCTCCTCAAGTGGAAGTTCCCCTTCTAAGTGAAGGGCACAGAGCAAGCAGAGATTCTCAAATCTCTCTTGAGACCCACAAGGACTGTGGCTCTCCTACTTCCAATGCCATGATCCCTGTCCTAGTGGCTGCTTTGGGGTTTTCCCAGGCTCTAACACAAAGATTCCAAAGATAGGTCTTTGGTATTGTTTCTTGTTTGACATCCTGAATTTCCCAAGCCCTGCCACTGATAAGGTACACTTTGCCCCTTTCCTTTTCTATCCAATATTGCTTTTTTGTGCCTATAGTTCTTAGTCAACATATTAGATTGGTTGTCAAATATCTGACAGGAACTATATTTCCTTGTTCATAATACTGTATTTTCTTACTGCTATTTGTAGGCATTTCCATTACCTTACTAGTTAACTTGATTGTTTCTCTATTATGTGTCATTATCCATACAAGAAGCAGTACAGAGTAGTGACTTAAGACCATAACCTTAGTGGCGAACTGACTATAATCAAGTTGTATCTTCAACCAGTACCAACTGTGTGACCTTAGAGAAACTATTTAACATCTCTGTGCTTCAGTCTCCCAGCCACAAAATAAAGATAATTTATGTTGCTGAATCAAAGGATGTCGAAAAGACTCAGGCTGTACAACCCTTGTCTAAACCCTCTGAGACCAGATGTACCCTAGAATAAGAAATTTTTATTTTTTAAGAAAAGATTATATGGAGTATATATTATATATTAAACAATACCTCATAATAGAGTTTGGGAAACATCTCATAGTCAAACACATCAAAAATTCTACAAGGAAATGTAGAAATGTTTCCACTAAGTTGAATAAATAAACACCAGAAATAGCTGCACAGCAGTTCAGGTCAAGTTCTGGCATCACACAAATTCAGGTAGAGTCAGGTTTTGTTGCCAAATGAGTTATGGAAAAAAATAAGTTTCAGAGCTTGAACCACGTGAGGATATTGTTTAGCCAAGTGTTTGACACATGTAAGTTCCCACCAAAATGTTGTCTATTATTATTATCAGTGAAAACATTTCTTGAGTGCCTATCGCGTGTTATTTATTTTTACATATACTATTGTTCCATGGCACTTGTTAGTTAAGGTCCGGGACTCTCATTTCTTCTCATCAGGCTCTGATTGATAATATTTTCTCTTTTTAAGACTGTGAGTGACATCTTCAGAACTTCAGGAGACAGAATGTCAGGAGAGTTTCCTAGCATCCCTTTATTTTATCCTGTAAATTACTAATATTCAGATATGGTCCATGCCCATTGCTAATCCCACGGTGGAAAAGACTGAAAGCAGAATGGGAAATACCTGCCAATCTCATCCTCACTGCTCACCCCACCCCACCCCTCCTCAGTAAAGAATGATTCATAGTCTCTCAAGTCCCTTCACCATATCTGGCTTCTGCACCTGAGGTGGCCCATCTGTCTCTGTTGTCCTTGAGATGATGGACAGCGTGGACATCCAATTACTGCCTTTTGCTTGTGATTTGAGCCACTGAGATCTGGGCATCCCATATCTTCTACTGGATATCATATAGTAGAAAGTATGCAGAAAATGTCATCTCAAGTTACAAGACATACAAGCCACAGAATGCTCCTTGCTCTTGTTTTCTTTCTCCTTAAATAAATTTTCTCCTGGTGCTCAGGCAGATGAAGGCAAGATCCATCCTTGGCTAGTGACAGTTTACTGAATCGCTATGTTTGCAGATGAACCTTATTCTAAGCCAACGGGCCCAGGCCTTGATCTTCAAAGCACGCCTCATGTATTTTAAACCCAAACTTACTAAAATCCTGTCTAAATGATAGTAGAAGTCACCATAATTTTCTGCAGGAAGATTTCTGTAAGTACTCTGAGCCCTAGTTTTCATTTTTACTGTTTGATGATTATAGAATTAATAAAAGTAATATATAATTTTTTTGTGTAAGTAGGCTGGTCCCTGATTTTCAATTGTTCATTGTTATATAATCACAAATTAAATATAAGAAATTATGTATGTATACACACATATGCTGTATGTACAAATATCTATCGATAGATAGAAATAGATACAGACATTTCCTGTAAAAAGGCTAAGATTTGTCCACCCACCGACCCCAAATCTTTCTTCAGGGCACATCTCATTTATACACTCATTGAAATGTGAAATTCACTCAGGACACTTGATTTCTAGCCTAAAATTCCTAACATTCTAAACATTTGATACAGGGATGCCCTTTAGGATCACTGTGAATTGAACCTAAATTCTGTAGCCATTACTCCGCAAAATATCAGGCTATGAAACAAGCTCTTAAAGGAAGGCAGTTTTTCAAGCTACATTATGGTGCTTTTAAAGGGAAGACAATTCTTAATGAGAAAATGAGCTTCCTGAAGCTCCTGGCTCCAAGGTCAGCTCTGTACACTTGCTTTCTTGGTTGGCAGCAAATCTGTTAAGGGACATTCCTGGGAGCCCATTCTGTAAAAGCCCCAGGATGAAATAGGTTGGCAGGTGATTCTCTGGAGCTTCAGTTGGGCAACTTTATAATTCTCTGACAGATTTCTTCTAAAGCTGTTCCCACACAGCAATACCCTCGTACCTCAGCTTCTCCCCCTGCTTCCTACCAACCACACAAGGAGAAACTGGGTTGCTAAGGAACCTGTTGTAATAACACCTGACGGAACTAACACTTGTCAGCTAATAACAGTTTAGTGTGAATAAACTTATCAGAATCTTCCCAAGTGAATTAATACTTTGCCAGCTTCTGAAGGGCTTGGGCCCTATTTTTATTTATCTTTATTTCTATTCACATCTAGCACAGTGCTAAGCAAATGTTTGCGGAGTGTCAGCTGAGGTCAGCCTACTCCACCATATTGCTCTCAGCTGGCTCTTCCAAATTGGGAATGTGGAGGAGGAAGAGGATCTTTTTCTAGTTGCTGGGACTTGTTGCTTGAGACAAAGCTGTAAGCAGTACAAAGATGCGCCAGCTTTTAGAGGAGACCTGGGGGGTGACAGAACTTACCTGCTATGATTAGGTGAGAAGGGGGAAAATAAAGCTTCAGATTCAGAATCATTCACCAAATGCTAAGATGGGTCTTGTGAATATTGCTGCCTAAAGCATAATGGAATAGCTCTAAAAATTACTGCCCATAAGTCTTTTGGAGTCTCTCTAGGTGGTCTCCATTAGTCGATGGTGTAATTCAGGTGTGACTGCCCCACCTCTAGAAGAGTGGTTAAATGGAGCTTTGATAATAGCATATAGAAATCAAGATTGGCATCATTTTGTTCATCCCACTTCCCATGCACCCACATTTAAGGCTTCCTGGTAAGCTACAATGAACATTTCAACATTATGAGAAATGGAGATGACACTAAAATGCAATTACATGTAATTTATGGAATGCAGAATAATAACATCCTGTATACTAGGACAAGTAAGAGGAAGAGAAAATCTAATCTGGTTTGCCAAGCCTCTTTCCTTGCTACCTCTTTAGCATTAACCAAGTCTCACTGTAACATGTATTATAAGGAGATGAATTCACTGGCGGTGTTCTTTGTTATTTCACTTTCACCAGAAATGTAATTAAGAAGCAAATCATATTACTTTGATGACAGAGACAAAGTATGTCAGAAATGGCATTATTACTACTTAATTACAGAAAACACAGGCTTCATTACCACTTCTAATTTATCACAATAGTGATAAAAGATCTGACTGCTCCTAAACAGTAAATTTAAATGAGAGTTATTGGCATTTTGTCAGTGATGAGCAGAACTAAATTTTTTTCACTGTTACGGAATTAATTATAGAATGTATGACGTATCTTCACTGCTTTTGATGGTAGTAGCATGTATAACAGTAACAATCCATGGTGCCCTGTTGGGAAGAACTTTTTTTCTCAAGTTATTATTGTCCTATGATTTCACAGGAGAAACTTACAAGTCACGAAGGTGATAAGTAGCATTTTTGATTTAAGAAAATGAGACAGAGTCCAAAAATATATGAACTTCATGCAGTTCAGATTTATACACCATTTCCCAGGAGGGAAAAAATCACTACCCACTTAATTTCACGTTGTCCTCACCCTGACCCTATGGGGTACGATGGAATCACTGGTGTATACTGTCACTTTCTCACTCTGATGAGATCTGCTGTAAGATGCACCCTTTATGTTCTTGTTCAGGCCAGACACAGTTGCCAACATCTGTCTGGAAGAGCTTCAGACGTACACTCACCACCTTGTATGCTACTTTCTCCTGTTCCAGCCCATCCAGAGGGTGCCCTGCTTATGCTCAGAGCTTTGGAAACGAACCGCAGAATCCAGCCGTGACCTTCCAATTAGCTGAGGAGACTTTACGATCTGATTTTAGCTATTCCTAAGAGACCATTCTCAGCTCAGATGATGTTGTCCCAGGTGGTTTCTTTCCTCTTTAAAGACTTTCCCATGTGATTCTTCCTCCCCAACCCTTGCCCTAATACTTCAATGCAGTGACCTGGTTCTTCCAGGATCTTTGTGACAAGAGAGGAAAAGAAAGAACCTTTCTTGTTTAGGGTAAGAGCAAGAAAAAAAAGGCTCAGAGCTGGGAGTGACATCAAGACTGACAATGTTGAATTTCACCCTAACTCAGTCCTGGAAAGGAGTGAACATTAAAGAAATCCCCCCATCCTTTGTGTTCCAGAAAATAGTCCACCGCAAAGAACCCCACTTCCCCCACTTATCTTAGATACAACTCATGGATGCCCCCTTGTTTACCTATGACCAGGCCAGACACTCATAAATGATCAGCTGAACTACTTGTTACAACTGGTTAATCAGAACAAAATTCTCCCTACCCAAATGTGTGACATTTCTCTCCTTCCCTCTTCCTCGAACCTGGTTTGAAGCACCTTCTGCCTGAGCCAGCATACAACTGCTCATTTAGGACCCGCCCCCGCCACGAAGAGGCTGACCCCTCTGATCTCACCAGGTCCCCCTTGTCCCATTTTTCCAAGCCTGGTTGTTACTAGCCTTACTTATTCCTGTCTATAAAAGAAAAGATCCCTTTCTGCCTGTTGTCACAGACATTTGCAGATCTCAGGATCAGAACGTTATTACTATTACAACAGTTCCCTTCCCCAAATCACACCACTGATTAGCATCTTAGGCCAAGGTAAATGCCCAGACATTGCTTTCCTAACAAGTCCGTCTCTCTCATCCTCTCTTCTCTCTCTCTCGTCTCTCTGTCTCTCTCACACACACACACACACACTCTCTCTCTCTCTGTCTCTCTGTGTCTCTCTCTCTCTCACACACACACACACACACACACTCTCTCTCTCTCTCACACACACACACACACACACACACACACACACACTCTCTCTCTCTCTCACACACACACACACACACTCTCTCTCTCTCTGTCTCTCTGTCTCTCTGTCTCTCTCTCACACACACACACACACTCTCTCTCTCTCTCTCTGTCTCTCTCTCTCTCTGTCTCTGTCTCACACACACACACACACTCTCTCTCTCTCTCTCTGTCTCTCTCTCTCTCTGTCTCTCTCTCTCACACACACACACTCTCTCTCTCTCTGTCTCTCTCTGTCTCTCTGTCTCTCTCTCTCACACACACACACACACCTCTCTGTCTCTCTGTCTCTCTCTCTTTCTCTTCCAAAAAAACTTACAATATTGCAATTTATGTTTCTCTGATTAAAAAAAAAAACAGATGTAGTGATTGGCGAGCTACTAAAAAACAAATTTTTCTTTATAGTTGAATTTCTATCCATCTTTATCTTCCCTCATTGCCTGGCAATTCCAAACCCCTTATTGAGATTTCTGTTTGATATAGACGTGTCTTTCAAAACCCACTGGTAAAGCCAGTTAGTTTAACTCGGAGGGAAAACAAGCTTAGAACATGTAAGCAATCCTTGTTTTAATTGTTTCTTTTCCCTCTCAGTAAACAGAGTATGCGTTTGCTAAAAAATGTCAAACTGTCATATTTGACTGAATAAACTGTAAGGATTTTAGATAGACTAAATAATGTTAATTCTAAGCTGGTCTTGTTGTGATATTTTCTTTTCTTATGGGGGATGATTCAGTCATGCATTTTAAGTTATAAACAGTATTTGTTTTTCACAGCATTCATTACTAGCCAGGGCCTATGTCGACTTTCAAGGTTTAAGTCTTTTCAAATGAAATTTAAAGGACCACTATTCTTTCCTATCAGAGTAAAACACATTCTAAATCCTAATAAATCTATTCCTTTAATATGCCACTTGAAGTACAATAGTGCAAACAAAAACACATAATGGGTTCCTCTTGAGAGAAAGGAAAATGTATTCACTTCTGATGAAAGATCTTTTGATAATTCACTCTTGGCTTCACCACTTGATTTATATCATCTTCCCACATTAATTTGTTTTTAATTTTTTTCTGCCTTCTAAGGTTTTTCTCATTTCAGTGACATATACGTGACAGATGAGGCTGATGAACTACAGAAATACAGATTCTAACTCAGATGAAAAGCTTAAATTATTCTGCAGTCCCATCGAATTCAAGAAAGAAACTGAGAAGTCGGGATATCCAAGGGCTTTGAAACAAATTTTCGAAACAAGTGATGAAATCAACAACGGTCAAAGAAACATGAAAACATGGTATGTTTCTTTAGCCAATACTGAATGCCTCCCTGGAGTGAATCTTTCCCATCTTCAGGCAATTTAGTTGTATACACTGGAAGTGATGGTAAAACTACAGAAGCACAGGAAAATTCATTCATTATTATAGATTTTAATTTAAAATTTTTTCCTTTTTACAAAATTTATTTTAATATAGGAAAAAGTAACTTATTTAACTATCTTCAGCTAAGGAGGGAAGCAGAATAGATGACAATGCCTCAAGGTGAAACTCATTGTTTTTAAAAGTAATACCTAATACCTTTACAAGTACAGCTTATGCAGGTTCATATAGAAGTTCAATTATTTCCATCCTGTTCTGTTTTTCACCAGTCAAGTTAGAAGCTGCTTATTGGATCATTTTTCTTTACTCTGTCTCAGTAACAGGCACTATGTTTTAGTAATCTTCTTCATGATTAGATTGCATTAATGTGTTTTATGTATCTCCTCAATTGTCCTTAATTTCAACCTACAGCCATTGAAAAGATGATTGATTAGAGGGTATGGCTCTGTTTAGAATTCTGGCATCCCACCTCTGCCTTCTGGAGTAAGAGTCATTGCGTATCAGCTTCATTCTCTTTAAAATGGAATTATGATGGATATGAAATAGAATCATGTACTTAAAGCATCTAATACTTGGGAAACATTCATTCCTTCATTCATGTATTCTACATTTAGTACTTAGTTGAGGATGATGTATTCTATTTATTCAAATTTTTACATTTCTTCCCCAAAGAGCACACTAGGAAAGTGTTTGTCTTGTTTCTGGAGTAAGTTCAACTCAGAAAATAGGAAACCAGCGTGATTCTTTTGTTTTTCTTAAAAATGCATTTTTTTCTTATGCTTTCCCTTGCATATACTTCAAAGCCACTTTATTCTATTCCATTACTGAGGGTGGGGTATGGGGAGAGAAGTAAATTCCTTAGGAGTATATAGCAAAAGGAATAAAATCCTCAGGAACAAACCAGTTTAGTTAACTTATTACATAAGATCCCTGGTGTAATCCTTGTGTTCAGAGCTCTGAACTAGAAGCTTTTGGCTTATTTGCTTAAATTAAAGGAACTTTAAACAGCATCTACAGCAAGATATGGTAAAGGCTATTCTATTAATAACATCCTCTCAGCCTCATCCTGGGTGTCTCTATCACGCAGAAGTCACCTGGTTATTACAGCTTACCAGTGGGATATTCCGCACAGTCTGTGACATTATGTAATGTCTTCAAAATGGATGCTTGTGACTGGACATGACCACTTAATTCTTACCATTTAATTTCCACATGGACTCATGTTTTCAAAGCTATCATATAAGTACTTTAAAGTACAGCATTCCCTAGCAACCCACCTACACAGCTGACTTATTTAGATGTGTTCTATGAAATTGGATGGGAGGAGATTTCTTGAGAAGCCTTTTTTTCCCTCTATTTTGTTTTTAGTCACTGAGAACTGATATTTTTTCCCACTGATAAATGGCCTAATAATTAATGATTATCAGTGTGAATTTTGGACGAAGATATTTATAGATAGTGTGTAAGTTTTATGCATCCATGCTTAAACAGACTATTTTAATAAGGGACACCCGCGTGTTTTACTAAGAAGTTTGTTTTTTTTAAATCTGGTTCTAATATTCTTCTAACTTATTGCTTAATCATTTGCATTTTTGAAATTAAGAATTCATTTATGTGTCCTCATTATCAGGATTCTTTTTCAAAGAAAAGTGTGATAATATATTGACCAAAGTGGAATTTTATAGTTGTCATATTTATATTAAGTACTATTCATACGTTTTCATTAATCCCCATGACAACCTCACAAATGTAACTATTATTTTATGGAACAAAAAATGTGAGTCAGAGAGTAGAACTTGCTCACCTCACACTACTAATCACAAGCAACACTGGAATTCTAACTCGGTAATCCTAATTTCAAAGCCAGTCTTGACCTTTATCTTATATCCCAATGCTGTGTTTATGTTGTACATACAGTTTCTGGCACAGACTTAGTCTCAAAAATTATTTGTTGAAAGATTAATGAATAGTAAGTATTTGATATATCAATATAGGTATACATCTATTAAATTATTTCATTGCATGTTATATTTTTATATTTTCATAAAAACAAAGGCAAATTGCCAGACCTCATACATGCTCATCTTATGGTAGGAAGAATTCTTCAGAGAAGATTCACAAAGTAATAGAAGCAGCAGATGTGGGGTTTGGTGTTGTCCGTTGCACCTTGGCTAGGACAGGTATCTGACTTGGGAGAGAGATCTCAGCTCTTAATGTTGTGTGATTTTTCAGATGCATGATTATGAAGCATTGATCCTCTCCCTGTCATGGTCAGGAGTCTGACTCTTATGGCTGCAGCTATTTGGTGTATTAACTAATGGCATGACCTACCACTTCTACTGCCTTAGTTTAGGGAGCACCAGGTCCTCTCCTAACTTAATCATGGACTAGAGTCCATCTGTGGTGCTACCCTCAATGAGATCCCATAGATAGGCAGTCTATCTTGATGTGGCAGAGGCGATCTATTCACCACTTTAGCATTCTGCCAACATTATTTGCCTTAAGCACTTGTCTATTTCAACTTTCATCAAAACTTACAGAGAATGTTTGAATAAGTGTATGTACATTCTTGTTTGTATAATTATTTTATTTTACATGTGTTCATAAAAATTGCTGCTGCTAACATATCTCCTTGATAGAATATGTTTAATGCTTCTTTGAGTTCATTTTACTTTTCTGTTTTCTTCTGCTTGGGGGAAAATATGTAAGATTTCAACGAAAAAAAGATGATTCATGAAGGAGAATAGCAATGATAATGATTATGAAGATAAGACTGAATAAGTATTGGAATTATCTCTATTTAATACTTCTTTTGCCAAGCAAGGCCTGATTTGCTAGGGAGAATGGATAGAACAGTCACCCACCTGGTATGATGTAAGAGATTCAAGGAAACTTCTTTGTTCCTTGAACGTTCCCTTTTCTATTGACTACGTTTTGTAAAATCCTAAAGTAAAAGATTGCTCTGTTTAATTAAAGGCTTAAAATGACAGTTCTCCTGGGAGAGCTTACAGTGAGCAACTGTCAATCCCTTTTGTGTGAAAGAATTTCTGAAAAGTTAATAAGAAAAGGAATTTAGAGGGGGCCACTGGCAAGGAGAGCCTCTATAAAGTTACTGCATAATAGAATAAGATGGTGAGGGCAGCCATTCAATGGAAAAATGTCATTGATGTCATTAAGGACACCTTTGGCTCTTCAAAGATTTTTCTATTCCAAATGCTGCCCTAACCTATGACTTATTGAGTGGCAGTCGCTTATTCTATTTTTAACGTTTACTCTACATATGTTCAACATCTGGATAATTATCAAAAAATTCAATCTGACTTCCAATACATTTGGGCATTTGGAAATAAATGGCTAGCAACTACTGTTGTTTTAAACTTTCTTGCAGACTGGAAAAAAATCATCATGTCAAATGATATTCCAAGATCACCCTGAGCAATTTAAATTAATCTATTTCAGAAAAGAGGAAACATTGAAATGATAAAATGAATAACTTTTTCTCTCAACTGAATATCATGGATGAAACTATGGAGCCATCTCACTCAGCTAAATTACATATGATTTTAGTGCTACTGTGTACCCCAGGGGAATATGAAGGCAGCATATGAATTGATTTATATTCTGTTGTTTTTCATTCAGTGGAGTCCAGAAGTAAACAAGCACTGTGATAAGATGTATATATTGTGCTACACAACGTTTTGCCTTTTCTTACTTGGTCTTAGGCTGCCTTCTCATTTTTTTTTTTTTTTTTTAGTACAAACATTAATCGTTTGCTTGGATATAACAAAAGTCATTCATAATTATCTAGTCAGTGCCTGGAGCAATCTTGGTGGATCCCATAAAATCCAAGGACAAGAAGTGCAGCCAGGTCCTGTAAGGGACTGAAATTGAGAGCACCCAAACAAGGCAATCAAGGCAACCCAGAAACCAACACAACCCAATTATCCCAATCTCTCCCCTCGTCTCTTGGTTCCACCTGACTTTTAATCCTAATTTCCTCAGCACTTGACTCTTCTGGAGGTGAGCTTTCACTGCTGGCCTTACAACCAAGCTGACTGGTAACCATGGTTGGTCCAGTCCTATTTTACAGGTTCTTTAGAGTTCAGCACTTGGAATCTGTTGGAACTTAAAATTCTTGAGAGAGTGAATCTGATTGGTCTAATCTAGGTCAGGGTTTCATGCATTTGTAATCTCATCCCCTCAACATCACGAGCCAATTTTTGAATGATCAAGGGATTTTCTGAGTTACCTCATGTTCAGACCTGTCCAAATATTTTGAAGTAAAAATATATTGGAATTGGTATGTGATCATTGTGGATATCTTCTTCCAAGCCAACAGTAGCAATTCTGATAATATTTATAGGTATATATTGCAATTTCCTCAAAATAAGCAACCACTGCCTGGCTTTTAAAAGTTATGTTTAAATGACTTATTTTAGTGCCCAAGATATGAAATCATGAGGTAAAACCTCAAAATTAAATCTCAGATATTTTTGTGGCACCAATTTGCTCCATTCTAATATTTCTAGCAGATTCAGTCAGGCCTCTTCAGTGTAAGAAAGGAATATTTTTAAAACACACAAAATTCCTATGTATAAGTTAAGATTGAGCCCAGTTATTACTGTGAAGCGTATTCACTGTGCACTGGTTACCAAGTGGCCAGAGTCTGGTGAGACAAAACAGTCACATGCAAGTTCCGTGAAGTGGGTCTATTATTACAGATAGGCAGCAAAGATGACAGAAACCCAAGACTCAAAAGCCGCTCCCGCAAGGTTCAAGAAAGCTGTCTACAGATGGAGTCTGACCTGCACGTGCCCCACTTGGACCGCAGCTGAGGGACCCGGGAAAGCAGCCCACCCTGGGTTTTACGTCCTGGGCCACGGGGCTCATTGAGCTGTAAAGCCTGAAGGACATCCTGTTTCTAGTGGGGGAGACTGGAGCGGAACCAGGGCTTGCCAGTCCCCGTCTGTCTCATGATATTACATTCGCAGCACATTCTACAGATATTCCTGAGAACTGTAAGTGAGAAAGGAGGGAGAACAGGGACAGTCCAAGGCCACCTGGGAAACTGTCTTTTATCTCTCACAATTTCCCCTATGCAGACCCCTTGCAGCAGCAGACCACCCCCGGCCCCCCGCTGCTCCTATAACATACGAAACATGCCACAGTTGGCATTGTTGCTTGTAAATGTTTAATTTTCTTTCATGAATTAGGCAACCAGCTTTGATAGGGCAAAAATTTGCCCGCTTTAGTCTGTATTCTCAGAGCCTACGTAGCTCAGTGATGAGTATATGGTAGGTAGGCACACAGTAAAAGTCAACAATCACTTAAAAATAGCTAAGCATAGCGTGACAATTATAGTATTATGGTATTACAATTCTCTGTGGCCAAATGAAGGTTATCCTATTCTTAGTTACAGATTTATCCAGAAATTACTATTTATCTCAGACTTAGCCTTTGCTATACATGTTTCTTTTCATATATTTTGGAGGACTCCAAGAAAAGAGTAATATTTATGTAAAATAGTACGAAGAACATTCGTTTTATAAATGAGAACTGTGGCTGGGTGTGGTGGCTCACGTCTATCATCCCTGCACTTTGAGGCAGGTGGATTTGAGCTCAGGAGTTCAAGACCAGCCTAGGCAACATGGTAAGACCCCCGTCACTACTATAAACAAACAAACAAACAAACAAACAAACAAACAAACAAGGCCAGGCACGGTGGTGCATGCCTGTGATCCAAGCGACTTGGGAGGCTGAGGTAGAAGGATCACATGAGCCCAGGAGGGCAGAGGTTGCTGTGAGCCAAGATTGTGCCACTCCTCCAGCCTGGGTGACAAAGCTAGACCCTGCCTCAAATAAATAAATAACTATGTGAAACTTTGTGCAACAACTATGATATTGACATGTGGCATATAGATTAGTCCATTATCAGCTTTAGAGAAAGAGGAAGAGTTAATTACTTGGTTTTAAATATATTAGCACAAAAATCACATAGTTTTTGACACAAGCGTCTCATGAAAACCCATGTTATATTTTGAGAAATCACCCTGTACACTTCTTAAATTATAATGACAGGTCAAAATATTTTAATGGAGAGGGAGTATATAACGAAAACAGGGCCGGGCACAGTGGCTCATGCCTGTAGTCCCAGCACTTTGGGAGACCAAGGTGGGCGTATCACAAGGTCAGGAGATCGAGACCAACCTGGCTAACATGGTGAAACCCTGTCTCTACTAAGAAATACAAAATATCAGCCGGGTGTGGTGGCAGCCACCTGTAGTTCCAGCTACTCGGGAGGCTGAGGCAGGAGAATGGCGGGAACCCGGGAGGCGGAGCTTGCAGTGAGCTGAGTTCACGCCACTGCACTCCACCTTAGTGACAAAGTGAGACTCCATCTCACCAAAAAAAATAAGAAGAAGAAGAAAAAGAAAAAGAAATTGAAGTATAACAGTGTCACATTTTAAGTTACAAACTTGATAATTAAATATATTGCAGCCTGTTGTAGTTCAATAACAATTTCTTTCTGCCTTTCTCAATATCTTTGTGCTAAATACCTGGACTTGAGACTTTGTCTCTGCTATACCTGAGACTGGCTAATTTATAAAGGAAAGAAATTTATTTGGGTCATGGTTCTGCAGGCTGTACAGGAAGCATGGTGCCACCATCTGCTCTTGGGGAAGGCCTCAGGAAGCTTATAATCAAGGTGCAAGGTGAAGGCGAGCCAGCCAATCGCATGACAAGAAGGAGCAAGAGAGAAAAGGAGGAGGAGCCAAGCTCTTTTCAACAAGCAGCTCTCCTGGGGTCTAATATAGCAAGAACTCACTCAGCACCAAGTGGACGGTGCCAAGCCATTCATGAGGGATTCACCCTCATGATCCAATACCTCCTACTAGGCCCCACCTGAAACATTTGGGAATCACATTTCAACATGGAATTTAGAGGGAACAAATATCCAAATCATGTCACTCTCCATCCTCTTCTCCTACTTCTGCCTCTGGGTGATGTTTGGGTACCATGAGAACATATATAATGTTACGTTGTCCTTATCTACTGGCTTCTGGGTACCTCCAGTTGAGATGTCATCAATCTTGCTTACTTTCAGGCCTTGGCTTCTGTCCTTGCTACAACTTCTGTGTAGTGTATCAATATCCTTTGTCTGTGCAAGAAAATTTCCTTCTATTACCCAGGACACACACTTCAGTTATTGCCAGGATTCGTGACACTGGGATATCAAAGTGTCTGACTTTGAGCTATCTACCCAACACCCACTGAGTGTCATGTAAAAACTTTTGAATTTCTTTCACGTTTTCCCTGGCTGTGGAGCGTGAGAGGTCACCATGTCAGGATCTGTTCTCTGCCTAATCACATCATGTCATCATTAATGCTTTGTGGCAGCTACCTTATGTTGTCAAGCTGCTTCTCCAAGGGTTTTTGAAATTTTATAAACTTTAACATGAAAATAAGGAATAAACTCTCCTCCATTTGTAAAGGTATTTCTAACAACCTCTCCTCGAATTTTGATTCCGAGGATGAAACACTACTTGCTACCTTTCACTTCCACTTTCCCCAGCTCCTTTTTGCCTCCGGGACTGGAAGGCCCTTTCCGTATGGAAGTATGTTGGTTTACATTATGCCATGGACTATTGTGTTCCCCCTAAAATTCGTATGTTGAAGCCTTAACCCCCAGTTTAATGGTATTTGGAAATGAGGCTTTGAGAAGATGAGTAAGTTTAGTTACAGTCACGAAAGTGGGGTGCTCAGGAGGAACTCAGCGCCCTTATAAGGAGACACCAGGAGGTTCTCTCTCTCTCGCTCTGTCCTTGCCGCGGGAGGACACAGTGAGAAGGAGGCCAGCTGCCAGCGAGGATGAGGGCTCTCCCAACCAGACCATGTTGGCACACTGATCTCAGACTCCAGCCTCCAGAAACTGTGAAAAAAATAATAAATACCTGTTGTTTAAACCACCCCCTTTGTGATATTTTGTTATGGCAGTCTCAGCTGTGTAAGAAACATTATATTCGATTTTCCTGCTATATGGCTTAATCTTAATTGACCAATGCAATTTACCAAGAAGGCAAAATATATTGGTGCTGTTTAAAAAACATCGTTGATGTTACGGACAAAAGAACACAAAGAAGACCACAAATTCAGAGGTCAAATAATGAGAAATCAAGCACATTATTTTTCAAACTGTTGCTTACAACCCACTATTGGACTGAGAAAACAATTAAGCAGATCATAGCCAGTCATTTTCTTAATGGTTTAGAATATAATAAAATAGAGTAGAAAATATTAGAGGTTGCTTGTGACATTTTTTGTTATTTAGTTGTGGATGAGAATGTTTGCTTCACATGTGTATACCAGTTAATAATATTAAATACTTTTCTTCCTGAGACATGAGCTATTAGAGTTACAACTGGCACACTCAAAGAGATGAAGATATATGTAAACCCCCTCATTCTCAGTCTCTATTGCTCTCCATAAAGAAACAGTGGCAACAATGCCTTCTGAAAGAAATGATAACCTTGGAAATCAGTGTGGGATTCTGGGCTCCCAGTTTGTCTCCCTCTCTATCATATACACTTTGGGTGTATTTGTATTGAGTTTCAAAATTAGTGGTGACACCTCCATAGGCACCTTTTTTTTTTTTTTTTTTTTTAGTTCTTTGATATTTTATAGATTTCCTTCAACTTTACCCATACTCATTCTGATCTTGTTCTGACTCCTTTACTATCCACCAAACAAGTCCATTTAGCTTCTATGAGAAAACATTTTCTGTATTTGGAAAACAAGGGAGTTGGCCTTGCTTTTATTTAAAGTCCATTCCAGCCACCAAATGCTATAATTCTTTGCCTTTGCTTTTATATTTAAGGATTGCATCTATGGCAGTGTTTCTCAACTGGGGATTTTATGACCAGCCTCTCAGGATCTAATTTATTATCAAGGAAACGAAAACTTTAAAATGTCTTTCCATAAACATTGTTTGTTTGTTGTCTTAGCCTGGGTAACCCAGGGACATTTTTCTGGATGAGTGGCTTTGCAAAGGCTCAGAAACTTCCAGTTGTTTAGCATAATGGGAGCATATTGTATTGTATATGGGGATATAAGATGAGATAAGAGATAGAAGAGGGAGTGGATCATGAGCAGGATTGTAATCTAAGTTGAGATTTTTTCTGTTTTTTTGGAGATGGAGTTTTGCTCTTGTTTCCCCGGCTGGAGTGCAATGTCACGGTCTCAGCTCACTACAACCTCTGCCTCCCAGGTTCAAGCAATTCTCCTGCCTCAGTCTCCCACGTAGCTGGGATTACAGGTATGCACCACCACGCCCAGCTAATTTTGTATTTTTAGTAGAGACGGGGGTTTCACCATATTGGTCAGGCTGATCTGGAACTCCTGACCTCAAGTGATCCACCTGCCTCAGCCTCTCAAAGTGCTGGGATTACAGGCGTGAGCCACCTCGCCAGGCCTGAAATTGAGAATTTTGAACTTTATCCAGAGATCAATTTGTGTATATGTAGAGTGGCTGTGGGCTGTGGGCACATTTTGTGGCAGAAGAGGATAAAAGGAATGCATTAAAAGGAAGAAACAAAATCAGATTATTTTTTTAGAGACATTGCCAAGGTACAGATTAGATTAGTGGTAACAAAAAAACCTGGGTCTAGTTAGGAAGGCTTTAATGTTATCTAAGTGATTAATGTTATTTGTCTGCACTAGGGTTTAAATGGACAGTTAGAAAGAAGAGTGTAGAAATATTGGAGAGAGATTTTCTAGGTAGAATCAACAGAAATTGATACTGGGCTAGGTTTGGAGAATAAGGGGAAAGAAGAGGTGGGTAATGACTTTGGCATCTGTTTTGTGTAACTAGGTAACTAGAGATGAACTGGTCATCTTCTGACAGTACGTCAAGAAATGGTGGCATAGGAAGCAGGAAGAAAATGGAAAGATATTAGTATGAAGAGCAGGAGAGAAATCTACCTGGACAGAGACTCTGGTTTCACCCATGTGGGACTCATTTTGATCAGCACATTAGGAATCTGTACACGTTTCTGTAGATGCATTCCACAGCCAGTAGAAACTGAGAAGTTTATCCGCCTAGAATTGGAGAATGCAAAATATAGACACAAGTTTGGATGGCTTTCTACAAATGCTGACCAGCCATTAAAATGTTAGATAAATGTTTTAAACACATTGATTTGGGTTTCGTTGCACCCACAGGATCAACACCTATAAAGAAGGGGGAGAATGGAAATAGGATTGGACAGAGAGAATTGTTGAAATGCCAAACAATGATAACAAAAGGCTCAGCCAGTTTCAGTGGGAGATCTGGAGCTGAGATAGTCCTTTCGCTTTATCCTTTTGAGGCAAGGAGGCCTGGCTTATGTACCCACAGTGGATCTGAACTGCTCCAGATGGGAAGTGTCACCTTGGGTGAGCAGCTTTCTTCAGCTTCAGACCCTGGTTCCCAAAGTGTGCTTCCCAGAACAGCAGCATCGGCATTACCCTGGCGCTTGCTAGAAAGACAAAATATTGGGCTCCACCCCAGATTTCCTAAATCAGAAGTCTGGGGGAACAGCCATCTGAGCTTTAAGCTCACCCAATACACTTCAAAGTTTGAGAGTCCTGGCTTCAAGAAATTTTGAGGCAGACTCAGTTGAAAGTTGCCAGCAGTAATTCAGCAACTGGGAAATGAATCTGTCATTCCTGCAGGAGAAAAATAAGGGTCCCACCACTGCCTTATCAGTAGGAAAAGTCAGAAAGTCTAGGCAAGACACAGTGTCTTCTATTTTTAGTTAGAAATACTGAGAGCAGCCGGGCGCGGTGGCTCAAGCCTGTAATCCCAGCACTTTGGGAGGCCGAGGCGGGTGGATCACGAGGTCAGGAGATCGAGACCATCCTGGCTA